>NW_026596057.1:19785473-19925796 GCF_907164565.1 Psammomys obesus | reverse complement strand
ACACACACACACACACACACACACACACACACACACACACACACACATCTAAGCATATACCATCCACACAAAAGAAAAAAAAATGAACAATGCAATAAACACAGAAATCATTCATCTTATTTTTAACCAATTTTTATTGCTTTAACATTTATTTATTTATTTTTGAGATAGGGTCCATCAATGTCATACTGAGTATCCTGGAGCTCACAATTTAGACCAGAATGACCTCTAACTCACTGAGCTCCTCCTGCCTCTCCCTCACACACACATGATTAAAGGCATGTACCACCATACCAAAGCCTGAATTTATTTATTTTAAAAGTCAATGTAAAGAATCAAACTGATAAAAAGATTGATACATTTATAAATAACCACTATCAACAGCTTGATAGATTTAATGACATAAAGAACAAAGAAGTAAAACTACTGAAATAACAACAACAAAACAAAACAAAACAAAACAAAACAGAGTCTATGTAAAAAGACATTTACTTCCTGAAGAATCTTTTCTTGAAATTATCTTTTCAAATTTGGGAGTATAAAAGGAATGAAAAAGTTAAAATCCCACTTTGGAAATGCAGTACAAGTTGCTGAAATTATGATTTGGTGACAGAAATAAATGCATCTAAAAGTGTGTGAGTATAATTATGTGCCACAGGTAGTAAATGTCATCTTATGTTTCAGTGATTTTATGGATATCAAACTCATCTGTATGCTATTTCTAATAGCAGTTTTATGACCAAACTAATAAATATAGGAAACTGTTCTGATTTCAATAATACATGGTTTCTTATGGTGGTAGTTTATTTTGGCTAATGTAAAATGATAAATCTGAAGGCTAAGGTTAAAGCAAGCCTTGAAAATAATTTAAAATATGGAATGAAATACTTGTCCTAGATCTTCCTAAAGTCATTATTGCATTTTTTGAAAGTATACTTTGGGGGCTTCTTTTCCACTTCAAAGTTAAAGCCATTAAACTTACTGTTCCGTGTAATAAATTAATAAACAAGAATAGATTAGCCAAATGATATGGAGCATTACCTTCCTGCAGTTCCTCTCGCTGTCATCTTGTTCATTGTTGTTTCTCTCTTGGGAAGTGGTGGAAAGTTCTATTTAAATTTAGATTGAATAAAGTGCTCAGTAAGACATTTCAGGATCCCAAAAGGGTGGTGTGTGGTACAGAAAGAAAAAAAAAGGTAATGATTTTTTTCTCCTGAAATGCACTGGCCTGTGAGTAGCTTTGTTGAATATGGCTGCCAGGTTAACATTGGCAGTAACTGCTCTCCTGCTAGAGCTGAGAAAGCAACCCAGAAATGATTGCACTAAACATCAACTTTCTCTTCTGTCTCAGCGAACTCGAAGATTGACCTTCGTTGTGAGTCCCTATCTTTTACTTGAAGAGAGTAATCACATTTGTTATTTGCCAAATGGTGAAAAATCATCAGCAGCAATTACTAAGTCTCTTTTCTTGTGCTGAAAGTTCTTCCTGGTACTCTAGTCTCACTGTGACTTCTACTTGAATGCATTTAGCCACAATGAGAAGGTCAATCCTTGCAGTCTACAGCTGGGCTAAGTTGAAGGAATAGCCGATAGACAATCAGGCCAAGGCAATAAATATCAACTCAGAAAGTTCCCAGTTCATCAGCACAGGTTGTATATTGATGGTAGGCATAAATATGACCACTTGACGCAGCACTGATATCAAATAAAATAATAATTCTACTCTGTAACTTTGTTCTCTACAAGATGTGGCCCATGAAGCAGCAGAATTTGCACACCCTGTTGAAGTTAGAATCATTTGGTTTGTGTTAATAAAATGTCTCAAAAATCTTCAAAAGTTAACCTTCTAGGAAACATTTAAGCTGATAATATTCATGTGTAGTTTAAACGACTGCCATGCGGTTCTTTATGCCTACCTGTCTGTGTTCATAGATACGCAAAGTCTCTTCCAATCATGTTCCAGCTTCCTTGTGACAATCATTGGGATTATGTCATACCTAAGAAACAAATTCACATTAACGCATAGGGGGAAAAAGAGTTTGAAGGTTGAACAATGATGATGGTGTTTTCACACACACAGTATATTTTCAGCAAGTAAGAATATTTATTTATTTTTTTTTTTTACTTTTTTCATAAGTAAATTCCATCAAAAGAATCACTGGTCCACAGAAATAATATCCTTTTTTTTTTTTTTTAATTAGGTGAAAACCCAGCAACTTTATAATTCAATTGTATTCAGGGGCTACTCGGTCTTATAAAAGATATCTTATGGAAGATATTCCCAAAGGCATGATCTCACTTTCTTCTGCTAGTTACAAAAATGCTCTCAGTCACTTGTTAAGTGAATATTTATGGACCACCTAAAGCAGAGAGGAATCGTTTTTAGTATTGAGGGAAGCAAAGTAGCAAATAAATATTTAGCCTTCAGGCAGTTTACATTCTAGAGCAGAGTGGTTCTCAGTGCTCCTAACTCAAATAGAGCAGCAATGACTACGGTTGAGCAAGTGTCTGTGTGGTGGGATGGAGCTGCCTTTGGCTCTATGTCCAAAAATTGTAGAGCTGGGTCTTGAGGTAGATGGATCCTCACCTTTCTGAGGAGCCACCATAGCAGCTCTGCAAGTTTGCATTCCCACCAGCCATGCACGAGTCTTCCCTCTTCACACTATTATAACCAGCAGGAGATGTCACTTATTGACAGTAGAGATTCTGATGAATGTAAGATGAAATCTCAAAGTAGTTTTAGTTTGTGTTTCTCATTTTACGTTGAGGTATTTTATTCATTCATAGTTAATTTTTTAATGAATTATTTTTTATTAATTACAATGTACTCATTTTGTATCCCAGCTGTAACCCCCTCCTTTATACCCTCCCATTCTCATCCTTCTTCCTTCTTCTCCCATACCCCTCCTCCAGTCCACTGATGGGGAGCTCCTCCTCCCCTTCCCTCTGACCCTAGCCTATCAGAGCTCATCAGGACTGGCTGCATTGTCTTCCTCTGCGGCCTGGTAAAGCTGCTGCCCCGCTCAGGGGAAGGTGATCAAAGAGCCAGCCACTGAGTTTATGTCAGAGACAGCTTCTGCTCTCCTTAAGTATGGATTTATTTTGCAGGCAAATGGTGGGATCTAGAAAAGATCATTCTGAGTGAAGTATCCCAGAAGTAGAAAGACAAACATGGTATATACTCGTTTATATAGACTTATAAGATATGATAAACATAATGAAATCTGTACACTTAAAGAAGATAAACAAGAAAGCAGACACGGGGTAAGATGATCAATCCTCACTTAGAAAGACAAATGGGATGTGCATTGGATATATGACAAGAGTCTACCACAGAGGGCCTCTGAAAGACTCTACCTAGCAGTGTATCAAAGCAGATGCTAAGACTCATAACCAAACCTTCGGCAGAGTGCAGGGAATCATATGAAAGAAGGGGAGTTAGTATGACATGGAAAGGATAGGAGATCCACAAGGATCAAATATATCTGGGCACAGGGGTCTTTTCTGAGACTGACACTCCACCAAGGACCATGTATGGATGTAACCTAGAGCCTCTACTTGGGTAAAGCCCGTGGTAGATCAGTAACCAATTGGTTTCCCATAGTAAGGGGAAGAGGGACTATTTCTGACAGGAAATCAAGGGCAGGCTCTTTGCCCTACCCCCCACCCCCTCGCCAAGGAAGGAGCAGTCCTGCTGGGCCACAGAGGAGGACTTTGCAGCCAGTCCTGAAGATATCTGATAAAACAGGGTCAGATGAAAGGGGAGGAGGTCCTCCCCAATCAGTGGACTTGGAAAGGGGCAGGGAGGAGATGAGAGCAGGAGGGTGGGATTGGGAAGGAATGAGGGAGCTGGATACAGCTGGGATACAGAGTTAATAAAATGCAACTAATAATAAAAAAATAAATAAAATAAAATTAAAAATTTATCATAAACGGCCTCATAAAAAGGAATTAAAATGGGCAATTAATAAAAGAATATGTGACGATATTTCTCCAAAGTCATGGATGTGTGGTTTTAGTATATAAGCATGAACCTCTATGTTCATACTCTCTTTTAAAAAAATTGAAAACGTGTCTCTCCATAGTAAAATGAATGAAATTTGATACTTTCAGGTAATTGAATACTAAATAACAGGGGTTAGAACCATGTCTCATGAGTCATTGATTGTGTGAGCCATGTTTTTATGATTTCTAATATAAAAGGAGCTTTTTTAAAGTTTTGAAGCATTGAAAAATGTATCTACCCACACAGAGTATGGTACACAGAGTTGTAGGTGCACCACAAACCTAAAGGACTTTGTCTCTTCAAAGATAATACAGATTAGCCCTTGTTAATACAACAGTAATAGGTTATCAAGGCAAACAACAAAATAGATGAATAATATAGATACAGTGTTGAGGTAACAGTGAAACAGTGAAAGGTAACAGAAATTTAAGACAGAAGACGTTTAGGATTGTTCAATTTTGTGCATATGTGTGTATTCAGTATGTGCGTATACACATACACATGTGTATGTGTATACACATACCCAGCGATAATTAAAGAAGAAATTGTGAATATGAGGAAAGACTAGGGAGAGATGAAAGAAGTTAGAACAAGGGGGTGTCTATAGTATAAAAAGTCAAGGAATTGCTTCTCTTGCTGGTGGGTGATCAGAAAAGTATAATGCAACAGAGATTCTGGGAAGTGGACTAATATGATACTGCATTCACCTAACAAGAATTCTTCCACTATAAAGCTGGTGAGATAGCTCAGTGGGTAAAAACACTTGCTGCTAAGCCTAGTGATTCCAATATGACCCTCATTTCTGGGACAATCATGGTCCCATAACCATTCAACTTCTGGGACACACAGAGTTGAAAAAAAAACCCGATACCTCCCAGTGGTTCTCTGACCAACATGCAAGAGTAAACACACACACAAATAATTTTTAATTTAAAATTTTAAAAATAATGTACTGTTATCTATGTATAGGCATATTTTTTTACATTATGGAGCTTTAAAAAATGAAGTAAATTATCATAAAACTTAGCAAAGACATACATCATAGAATTATTTTAAATAGATAATAATAAAAATAATTTTCCAATTACAAATCGTTTCAAATACAATTTACCCATAAAAAGATACTTTTACCCATACAATGTAATCTATACAACCATAAAACAGTTTGTAAAGGACTATTTACCATTATAAAAAGATGGAAACGGAAACATAACAGGTTAAAAAAATAAACCCTCCAGTTCCAGGAATGAATTATCTCTTTCGTAGTTCTTGGCCAGTGAGGTCCTATAGACCCCTGAGCATTACAGAATATATATAATGTACATGCCTAACCTGTAAGCTTGATAATAGGTTCCTCTTACAGGAGACATCACAGATTTAAGCCATCCACCGCATAAAATATGAAGCTGCTACTCACCTGGATATCCCTACTGGTTATCTTTCACAGTACCAGGACGCATTATGCAAGCAACCAACCTTGGAACCTGCTACAGAGGGCCTCTGAAAGCCAGAAGAAAACAGGAAACAACCTTGAAACCTGCCACAGAGGACCTCTGAAAGCTTCTGCAGTATAGACTGTCAAAGCAGATGCTGAGCCTGATGGCCAACTGATGGGCAGAGTGAATGGAATTTTATGTAAGAAGTGGGAAATAGTAAGAGCTGGAGGCTACGGGAACTCTACAAGGAGAGCAACAGAACAAGATAATTTGAACACAGGGAACTTCCCAGAAAATCATACTCCAACCAAGGACTATTCGTGGAGATGACCTGGAACCCCTGCACAGGTGTAGCCCATGGCAGTTCAGTGTCCAAGTGGGTTCCATAGTAATGGGAGGAGGGACTGCCTCTGACATAATCTGATTGGCCTGCTTGTTGATCACTTCCCCCTGAGGGAGGAGCAGCCTTACCAGGCCACAGTAGAGGACAATGCAGCCACTTTTGATGAGAACTGATAGACTAAGATCAGAAAGAAGAGGAGAACGTCCCCTATCAGTGGACTTGGGGAGTGACATGCATGCAGAAAGGGGAGGGAGGGTGGGATCGGGAGGGGAGGAGGGAGGGGCTTATGGGGGGATACAAAATGAATAAAGTGTAATTAATAAAAAATTAAAAAAAAAAGCAATCACTAATCTTATGCTGTGGCTGTGTATCGTGCAATCTACAGCAAGGACCAACCCCACCATGTTACTATTGATGCAATAGTAGCATGAATGTCATGGGGGGTCATGAACCAGATTCTGATATGATGTAAGACCTGTTCTGCAAGGTGCAGCCCATATCTGGAACTGATATCGTTGTGGCCAAGAATCTGTGACTAAGGGTTGCTCTTTCTAGAGAAAATTCTGCTCTCACTGCTAGTGATACTGACCTCAAGTGGCTCTCATGCTCTCTCTGCCTCGCTTCTGCAATGTGATAGAATCTCAGTCAAGGTGGAGCACACAGCAGTCACTTGTTTTAAGTTTCTTGAAAAGCCATGAACTACTGAATTAATTCATTTGCTGCAAAGGGAAGTGAACATTCTATAATAACATAAACATACACTGTGTTTTCAGCTTAGAGGAATAATCGCAGAACTGGTGCTATTTTTTTTTTTTTTGAGATTGTAAGTGTACTCTGCTTACCATTGCTGTTTGTTCTATTGCTTGTTTGCATTTTCCATACAGCCTTATGTTTGTTGGCTTCCTTCCATACATCATGTTTCTCTCTTCTGTCCGTACCTTATGTTTGTTTGTTTGTTCTGTTCACACACCCTTAAATACAATTTGATTTCCAAAGAACAAAGAGTACTTTTAAATTTGCACCACATTAAGTATTCCTGGAAAAGTTTGCAGTGAATGCTGTAATTTGGGCTGATCTCATACTGAAAGGGCTTGGGGAGACACTTAGAAAAATGCTGCTAGTATCCACAGCTGTAGGGGTGCTCTATAAATACACCGCTGCTGGTCTCTAGGCATACAATCCCAGCCTCAAAGAGATCTAAGGCTTTACAGTATCAAAGGTATCACACTGACATTGTCACCACTATTCATTTATAAGTATCATACGCCCCTGGGGGTGATGGATGACTTCCCTCTCTTGCTGATAAAAAGAAGTTGACATTGCTTTATTATCTCTTCAAGGTTAAAAATCAATGATTTACCTGTGAAAACATCTGTTTGTGAGCGTGTCTCTGCTCCTCTCAGGGGCCGTATTTACATGCTGAGTTTTAAGCATGTCAAAATGTGAAGCTTAAGTTTCATGTGGCCCATTTTCTTTTTAAAGATGCCAGAATGGTTCTCTATGAGGAAGAGATGTCAGCCTATATTCATGCATTTGATCCACTTCTAATGAGAATGAGTAAGATTTCCTCCCCTAAAAATTAACGACTAGCATCTCACAGCTAGGGGACTGGAGATAGTAGTCCTGATTTCAGATATTAGTATTTCCTTCATATGATGAGTGTGGAGTAAATGGCAGTCAAGGGGATTCATACACAGAAAACTTCATTGTGCGCAGGCAGCAAATGAAGTCCTGAATGAATGTGTATCTCTTGATCCAACATCTCAGACATACGGAGGGGCAAAGCTTTTTTTCTGAATGAGGGACAGAGAGATGGTAAAGTTTTTCTCTGGTGACTTCAAGTGTTGATAGTGTGTGCAGAAAATGTCTACAATAGTTTTCCCCCTGAAGATGTTATGGCACGAAGGGTGCACTTTTACAAAGACAGCTCACTTGCTGTGGCTTCTTTATTGAGAGCCTAGCCCACCAACTCCATTTTTTCTGTTTCTGTGTCTCAGTGTGTCTCCCTTTTCTTCCTTCCTTCACAGCCTGCAATTAGGTCAGTTTCTGGAACTGTGCAAGCATGTAGCAGTTGTGGGTATTTTTGAAGAAACCTATGGAAAAATGAATAATATCTCATGGAAAGATTTGAAAGCTTTTCATATTGAGATTGTTAATTTCTACTCCCTCAAAATAACATAAAATAATGTACTGGACATGTGTGGTGTCTTAATGAAAGTTGTTCAGTGCAAGAGAGGATATCTATGCTTAAGAACCCACTGTCCCCAAAGTCACACAGAGGACAAAAGCCAACGAATGGGTATTTTGTGCATAATCTTCATGATGTCATGAATTTCCAGAAGAAGCTCCTAGAAATTCGATAGGGAAAGACTGAATACTTCTCCACTTAGAGTTAGCTCGTTACCAGGGCTTTTGACTTTGGAATTTCCATCTCCCACACTAACCCACCCCTAGACCTTGGTGTCCTCTTTGGCTAGCCTACACCCATATCTACTATCAACAAACCCTGAAACATCTGAGAAAATGCCTAGAAGCAAAATTCCTCTCTCCATCTTACTGCTAACAGATCACTCCATCTTCTTGTAAATTACTGCTGGCACCCAGAATCATACCTTTAAAATATGATTTCATACCATAGGAACTACACTTCACTCCTAATACTCCAATAACTTCCTGTCTTACTTGGGGAAAAGTCTATGTTCTTACTCTGCCACTATTTCTTTTTAAATGTTCACTCTCTTCTTTGTGGTTATATACATAATCTGAAGAGGGGATTTGGATTCTGTTTTGGCAAGACTTCTTGCATTTCTTCTGAGGCTTAGCTCTATAGAAAGTGTCACACAATACTGAGAGAATTAACCATGTTTAAAGACCATCACTTCATCAATATGCTCCATTATAAAGAAGAAGAATCATAGCAAAATACCTGGGAAAGTCGAACAGAAATTGCAATTGTTTAGGACCATTTGTCTTTGCAAACAGACAGAAGGTACTTGTTCATGTTTAATCTAGCTTTCTTATCACTCAGATTCTTTACAAAATCAACAGTTTATTTTTCAGACATACTTGTATTTAACAATAGATTAAAATATTTTTGGAACACTCTGAAGTACCTTTAACCCTTGCCTAGAAATTTTTAGGATGGTGTCCCTTGGCTCATTTGGTTATCATTCCATCTCCAAAACTTGCAGATTTTCTCTTTAGGCATGTTATTTAGTCTCAAGATGCTTCTGTTTCTTCTTCAAAAATACTATGAATAATAGAAATTTCACTGCACTAAGGACTTTGAAATGAGTTAGATGTGTGGAACTTGAAAGACAGCAACAAATATTATCTGCTATTACCATATTACTAACTGAATTTATTTCCACCCAGATTTGCAAATTTAAGTACATGAGGCAAGAAAGCAGGTGAGTTTATTGGCAGCTAGAATGTTCTATAAGCCCATTTTGGATTTGAATATTTGTGGTTTATCTAATTATTCAGTAAAGACAAAGAAACCTTCAGCAGCATACAACCATCTGCTTAATTAGTTCAGCAGCAAGTTTTCCATGTTAATGTGGCTTGGATGAGAGGATAGGCTTTCATTTGGGGTTTTTCAGAAGCTCACCCGTATCCAAGGTTTTAAATAAAGGGAGCAAAAGTGAGAACATAGAACATAGAGTATGCAGGCTCAAATAGGACATGATTGGTGAAATCTGGAAGCCTGTTTAGCATAGAGGATCTGTCATTCCCCTTGAAAGGCAAGAGAGGATGAGGACTCACCACTAGTGCTAACCAGTCATCATTGTTCATGCCCTGCCCTTACATGGTAGAAACAGGTTTGGTACTTTCATGTGAATTGGGTAAAAGCAGGATTGTGGGGCCAAAGGAATTCCCCAAACAGAATCATAGACCTAGGTGATAAGAAATTCCACTTCATACTGGTAGTCAGGACAAAGAGATTTGTTCAGTGTAATGAGAGCTACTGTTGGCATTTGGGACAAGGTTCTGAGAGGAGGAAGCAAGGCCAGAGTATAAGTGGCATTTGTAAATTTCCATATGAATCAGAAATTGAAAATTATTCCTACAACTTACTCCTGAAATATGTTATAGAAAAGGGTATTTAAAGGTAATTTGGATTTTAGAATTCCCATAAGAAATAACCAGGGAGTCAATTACAATTGTAGAATGGAATAGAAAATAAACAGAAAGAGTGAAACACTAATGCAAGCTTCCAAAGACATTTAGTGCTATTCCAGCTCCTCACATGATGATAAATTTTATTGCCCCATAACTCTTATTTATTAATTTTTTTTGCGTTTCAACAGCTCCAATGAGATGCAACTTTTTTTGTTTTTATGTTGGTCCAGGGAGCAGTAGAGGCCACTATACTCATATAATATATTAAGCATGCCATCACTTGCACATCAAACTCTAATAAATTTCTCTATTTTTGAGATTTAAAACAAATGCAAGGCCCTGAAAGGTTAGAGCAAATTTGGATCTTAAAGTTTCAAGGGGGAGCCTATTGCTGTGTAACTTGTGAAGAGTTTTAACTAGGAATGAGCAATATTATCATGTTAACTTTTTTCAGATTTGTGTCTATTAATGAAACTCCGAAAGCAGACTCTGCAATTTTATAAGTTAGAAAAGCCAGAATAGCGATGATGTATGTCAGGTGTAGTGCAAGCTTAAAGGAAAACAAACAAACAAACAAAAAACCCTAGTTATTATAATTTGGAGTCAACTAATTTATGATTCCCATATTTGGAGCTATAGGTCAATTTTTTTTCTTCCATAAAGAATTAATTTTTTAAAAAACAGTTAAAGGGTTAGAATAACCTTTATTCTAACGTGTGTGATAGAAATGCATGTTTTCCAAACATTAAAGCACAGAAATGTGGAAAGGATTGTGGAACACAATCCTGCCTAATCAAACAAATAGAGGTAAGATTTAAGTTCAAAGTAAATTGGACACTGTGGCTCCCAAATATACTTTGAAATATGATCGTGTACAAGTGAATCTGTACATGCTCAACATAACCAATTCAATCAGTAAAGTCTTCACTGCTGAGAGGTTTCCTTGCACTGTTTGTATGTTTTTACACAAAGAACACAACAGTAGAATTTTCACTTCTAAACATCTAAGGACATATTATCTATGGGCTCTGATCAGTACAATAAATCTCCAGAAGATATTCTTGAATAACTCAGAATTGACATAGAGGATCCAACAACTCTCATTTAACTTCCACACTAACTTTTGAGAGCCGTTCTTAGGTATCCTTTGCTTATTGTCAGTTTGACAGTCTTAGGAAGCACCCACAGAAGAGCCATGTAGTGTCTGTCCTCTGACTATTCATTCCATTTAGCACAATGTCTTCTATTTTTCTCTTCGGTATCAAACAAAACAAAACAAACAAACAAACAAAAAAACCAACCCTCTGTTAAAAAACAAATAATAATTGATTGTATGTAAATAAAAATTTTTCTGTATATATTAACCACATACTCATTTACATACTTGGGTTTTTATGTATTGGTTATTAGGGATAATACTGATTTTGAGATGAGAATGCAGAATGCAAAATATACATATGAAGAGTCATATATCACAACACGATATCTAGTATCATCCTCAATTATGATAATGTGTTTTACCTCTAAATCCATGAACAAAACTTCCTATTCACATATTAGGTAAAGGAAAGCCAGAGAAATTATGCAGGAAGAGAGATAAACAAAAAGCAAAACAAAGCTTTCAAAAAAAAAAAAACCTTTCAAAATAAAAACCTTTTTAAAAAATTTAATCTGATTGGCATGTAAAATAAGTTTATATATGCTTATGAATAATGAATACCCAGCAGTCAAATGCAAATAATTCCATTTTAATGCCAGAAAAAAATGAGAATATGTAGGATTTAATTTAATCAGAAAGGTAAATACTTGTACACTGAAAGTTATAAATATTGATGAAGGAAATCAAAGGAAAAATAAATGAAAAGACAAACATTCATGGATTGATAAATTACACAAAGTAATTGACTGATTTAAGTCTTTTTAAAGCTTTTCAAAGGTATGACTTTAGAAACATCAAAGCACTTTTAGCATTCATATGGAATCAGCAAATATATAACATATAAACGCAATCTTATTAAAGAAGAGCAAAGCTGGAGTCATCAAAATCCCTCATTTAAGGGGTGTTTCATTACACATTATATAAAATAATTTAATGTCTATCACATGTCATGTAAGCTATTTATGTTTTTAGACACTTATTTTTTCCACTTATGATCTCATTTTTTTCATTCTTAGTTCTACAAATATTAACAAATGATATATTTACAAGAAAATACTTTGAATCCCAAACTGAGAAGATTCCCTTTCTTTTCCACACAATGTGTTATGTTTGATCACCTCCCCCTGAAGGGAAAGCAGCCTTACCAGAGCACAGAAGAAGACATTGCAGCCAGTCCTGATGAGACCTGATAGGCTAGGGTCAGAGGGAAGGAGAGGAGGACCTCCCCTATCAGCATACTAGGGGTGGGGGATAGGGAGAGAAGAAGGAAGGAGGGTGGGATTAGGAGGAGACAGGGAGGGGGCCACAGCTGGGAAACAAAGTGAATAAACTGTAATTAATTAATGAATAAATAAAAGAAGGATTAGTTGAAGGATCACCAATGGCAGGAGATTTGACAAGGCATTTAAATCAGAGAACAAATACTGATACTTTGTATTATTAAAACATAAACTTTGTGTCTATGAGATGAAGAACCGATGAAAGCTTCTGAGATCCTGCCCTTGCAGACTGTAATTACTTATGCAATTGTTTGTCACTTATTTTAATCTTTTGGCAGACACACACTACACTGGGATATAGTAAATTCTAAAATTTAAATATAAAAGACATTGAAACCCAATACTATTAAATACCTGTGGCTAAATGAGGAAGTAGTATAAGAAATACTTAAAAGTAACATGTTAATTGAAAGGCAATATGCAGTTATATACAGCCTGGTGACAATAACCACTAAAAGTATTACATAAAAATGAGAAATTTGGGGCTGCAGACATGGCTCAGCAGTTAAGAGCAATTTCTGTTCTTGCAGACTACACAAGCTCGGCTTTCAGCACCCACATCAAGAAACTCACAACTGCCTGTGTGTAACTGCAATTCCAGGGGAGCCAACAAATTCTGCACTGTGCAGAAACCCACATACACCTAGACCACATAAAATTATACAAGCACACACACATAAACATGAAAATAATAAAATATTTTCTAGCCAAGGAAAAATTTTAACTTTAAAATGTAAATGATTATCAATGATTGCACTAACATGCTGAAACCTAAATCTTTTCATTTTAACAGTTTTTCAATTTTAAAATATTCACAAGAGTATACCTAGTGTCTAAGTCTAAATACACACTGTTAAGATTCAATATTGAAATATTCAATATTGAAAAGTTCAAATGTAGTTCTCATAAAATTCAATATTCTATTTGGCACTGATAGACTCTCCTGTTTTGTTTTGTTTTGTTTCTTTTGTTTCATGTCAAATCAAATCAACATGCATAAACTAAACTTAAATACAGAAAAGGACAATACAAAACAGCCTTCCTCAAACTTTTGTGTGGATAAGACATTGGTACAGTTAGTGTCTTTCCATTGACCTGCAAGTGATAAAATACACAAGTAATAAATACTGATAACTTGCTTCATCAAGGACTAAAGGAAAATTTAAGATTTCCCTTCTTAAGAATTCCCTTGTGGAATTTCTCTAGAGAGAAAAATGTATTTTCATTAATAGAGAAGTAGAGGTAACACTGAGTATGTCAAAATAATGGGTTTAAAGATAATACTGAAAGCTGACAAAATCAAGAATTTATTTCTAACATAGTATTTTTATTATAGCCCAAACTGGAAGGGGGGGGATTTCAAAAGTTTCAAGATATAATTGTCATCTGAATTATTTAACCACTAGGAACATGACAAATGAAAAATACTTGTGTCTTTAATTAAAAGCTAATTATTTCACTTAAGTCCTATTTCCATTTTTGACACTTAATATAAGTGTATTCATCAGACTCTGACTATAGGTGACATCAAGTTCTGATTATGGTCATAAACTTACTTTTTTTTTCTTACCTGAGCCAATCTCTGTGATTATGCCACCCACGCAGGATGAACAAAATTGTTCTTGGGTGCAAGTGGCAAGTTATATATAAGAACAGGAAACAGAAGAGTCCAAGAATACTCTTGAATCTACAAAACCTATGTGTTTTTGCAAATTGATTTACATTTACAAATTGCCATCATATGTGCATTTGTGCCTTTATGTGGGCTATTTTTAAATTCCTTTGCGATCAACTCAGCATCTTAATATTTAAAGTTTGCTTAGGAAAAATTCCTATAATTAACTAGTTCAAATTCCCTACTGAGGTAATTAAAATTATCTACATCAATTGTGTTTGATGTTCATTTAGTCACTGTGACTGGCTCTCTTTGAGCAAAGGGGAGATTGTAAAAGCTTGTCATTTCCTATGACACATGTTATGATGAGTATATGTCCTGTATACATCTTAATATTATTGTTTAAGCTTCCATACTTTATACATTTTTAAACAAAATCTGAATTTATATATTCATTAACAATTTTATTTTCTTTTGGGACTGTTTCCTGAAATTGAATTTTTCCTTGGAGCTTAATCTAGTCTGTTCTAAAGCCACATTATTAATTAGTTACAGGAGAGATATAATGCATCCACAAGACTCACCAGCAGTTTTTTTTCTATATATATATTAGCAATGCTCAAGCTGTATCTGCATATACAAACAAGGGAGGGGATTCCTGCTCTCTCTGTTTCAACTTAAATCAGTTACATTTTCACTTTTTTTTTCTTTTAAAAAAATTCTTCAGCACTTCCAAGATTCTTTTCTTACAAAATCTTAAAATTCTGAAAAATGTAAAACACAGACTTACAATTTTCACCTATTAACCTGTGATTCACAAAAAATACAGTGGGTTTTATGGTAATTACATACCTTATTTTTCTGTATTTTTAAATTTTTAATTATTTATTATTTATTACAATTTATTGTGTTCCAGCCATAGTCTCCTCTCTCATGTCCTCCCAGTCCTACTCTTCCTTCCTCTTTTCCCTTTATGGCTCCTCTCCCCAGTCCACTGATAGGGGAGGTTCTCCTCCCCTACAATCTGATCCTAGCCTATCAGGTCTCATTAGGACTGTTTACATTGTCTTCCTCTGTGGCCTGGTAAGGCTGCCCTCTCTTACCCCAGGGGTAGATGATCAAAGAGCTAGCCACTGAGTCCATGTCAGAGACATCTCCTGCTCCACTTACTAGGAAACCCACGTGGAGACTGAGCTGCCCAAGGGCTGTACTAAGCAGGGATATAGGTCCTCTCCATGCATAGTCCTTGCTTGGAGAATCAGTCTCTGCAGAACCCCCCAGAGCCCGTATATTTTAGCTCTGTTGGTTTCCTTGTAAAGCTCCTGTCCCCTACAGGTCTTTCTATCTTCCACTTCTTCCATAAGATTCCCTGCCCTCTGCCGAAAGTTTGGCCAGTAGCTTCAGCATCTGTTGGATACTCTGCTGGGTAAATTCTTTCAGAGGCCCTCTGTGGTAGGTGCCTGTCCTACAGACATTCTTTTTTTTTTTCCTCATAGAAAACCCATGCAGGTAAAGTTACTTATCCTAAAATATCACAGGTAGTAACGAGTTAATTTGAAGATAGGAATATTGAATGGAAGAGTTGTGTCCACCTTGTTGTTCACATGGTCCATAGTGTCTACCAAACACATTAGCACCAGGTAGATACATAGATTAAGGTATACGGGCATAATTACCTGTAAACTATAGAACAACACTGTGGTATGTCCATATTAGAAATAGTAAAGGCCAAGATGAAAAGAAACTACAACAGGAATATCACTGGTTCTCTAATAGCTAAAAAATCTATTTATTGAAACAACAGCTTCTAAGTTGAAAACACTTTTATTGGAAGAATTTATGTAGCCAGTGACAATCTTATACACCTTCCAATGACTTAACAATGATTGAGAGTTTATCATAAAACTTTATACCTGATATAAAAATTCTACCTGAAGAACGTCTTTTCTGTTATCATATATTCAGTAGTATTAACTGTACTTAGCTGAAAGTACAGAGAAAGGAGAACAGGACAGGTACCTCTTGTGCTTGGAGACTATGAACTTCTTGGGATAAGTGAGGAAAGGCTTGGGGTAAAGCAATGTCCAAATCAGTGACCAAGAAGCACGGTTGTAGAAAAGGATCTCTGTTGGAAAACAAACCACAGAGTAATACCTGGGTCAAAAGAACAGCCCCTACATGAACACATGAATAATTCATAGGACGGATTCGCCATGCTTGTTTTAGCACAATTTTCTAATGCTATCAGGCCTTGACCATTAAACTTGCTGTCATGCCATACTATAATATTGCCAATGTTTCTCTACACAAAGACCAATCATTCCCTAGAACGTCACCCACAACTGCACTCCTCACCTAACTTAGTAGCATTCAAAATAAATTTTCTACTCTCTGCTTCAAAGCCCTATTTTAGTTATTTCCCATAGTAAATGTACCTTGAGCAATACTCATGTAAGTGATCAGAACAGTTTGGGGGTATTTTACAGTGTATTCCCATTCTTAGAAATAATCAGTCTTGCACAGACAGACAGGTAATTGTTGCAAATATAAACATGAAGAAACTTAAACATACAGATAAGGGTATTTCTTCATCTTTCATCATATTATAGCACCTATAATGTTTTCAGGTACCTGGATGGGTCACAAACATAATTTTATTCTTAAAAATTAGTCCACAGAGCCTTGTGAAACCTCAGCCAACTGAAAACAGGTCATAGTAGATCATAAACCAACTGAAAAAGGTCATTGAGGGACTGTCATTAAAGGGTAGCCATAAAGTGCAGAACAGAATGAAGGTAAACATTCTTATATTGCTTAGACATGAATATGTGCTTATTTCTAAGATACAAAAAAATAAAATTAAGTTATATAAAATTATGGGGAATCACTTCAAAAACTGCAATAATTTAAGGATCAAAGAAGTAAAAGCTGAAGTGATAAAATAGTTCTAACATATTTGACATAATAATTTGTGTTCAATTGCATTAAAATAGTAGAATATCTTCTAAATATTTTTAATTCAAAAATAGTGAATCTTTACATAATATTTTTCTCCAAACCAGAATTTAAACAACAAAAAAATGTTTAGATTATATAAAAATGTGGTTTTATACATCCTGAAAGTATGTTCATGATAAATTATGAAACACATTAGAAAAATGTCATTTGCTATTAAAAATATTTTAATCCATTAAACTCAATAGAACAAACTGAACAGTTGATACTTTCCTCAGCAGAAAGCCTAAGCAGGATTACAGAAAGTCTCTCATGTCATTTGGATATTCATTTATGATGGATAATTAGTCATTAGTTTTTAATCAAGGTTGAAAGACAGACATATATAAAAGTGAAGTCTGAATGAAAGCCAACTTCCAGATGAAACATTGAATATAAAAAGTGTTAACCAGCAATAAAAAAAAGACCTTGTCATGCCTTGGTTCAATAAAATGTTTATGACACAATTATTGGCTCTTCTCACATACTGCAAGAAAAAAAAAATATGGCTGTAGTTTCAAGAAGATTTTGACATTGAGTCTTCATCAAAATCTAAAAAATTTACAAAGAATGTTAAGTTTACAAACTGAAAGTTAACACAACCTTTATATTAACATAATGAATCTTAGAAGAGAAACTTCACACTGAGGTTAGGTTACAATTTAAGAAAATGTGTTTATTAAAGTAAAATATTTATCTACACAAATAACAAAAGTGACCACACAATCAAAGTGATATTGAATTCAATTATTTCTTATGAGCAGATGGGATAGCTTTTCTTTTTCACTTTAACAATCTTTTTATCATCATCATCAGTAGTATTTACAGTTTATTAACTTTGTATCCCTGTTGTAGCCCCCCTTTTTCTCCTCCCAGTCGACTCTCCCTCCCTCTTCCTCCCCTATCCCTCTTCCCTAGTGACTGATAGGAAAAGGCCTCCTCCCTTATTGTCTGACCCTAGCCTATCATGTCCCATCAGATCTGCATGGATCCTTTTCCTTTGTGGGCTGACTAGGTTGCCCCACCAGGAAGAAGTGATCAAGGAGCAGGCAACTGAGTTCATGTCAGAGACTCTTTTCTCCCCTTGTTAGAGCACTTGGATGAAGCCTGAGCTGTCTATTGGCTACATCTGAGCAGGGGGTCTATGTCCTCTCTATGCAAGATCTTTTGTTGATGCATCAGTCTCTACAGTCCCCACTTGGGCTCAAAATTTTTGGCTTTGTTGTTTTCCTTGTATGCCTCCTGCCCCTTCAGGGTCCTTTTATTTTCTCCTTCTTTCATAAGACTCCCTGAACTCTGTGGAAAGTTTGGCTGTGAGTCTCTGCATCTGCTTAGAGCTCCTGCTGGGTAGAGTCTTTCAGAGGACATCTGTGGTAGGCTCTCCTCATGTTCCCTCTTATCAACTGCTTCCAGTGTCTATCCTGTTTTCCCTTCTAAATTAATCATCTTCCCTAGGGTCCTCTTTGTAGTTTAGCTTCTTTTGGTCTGTAGATTGTAGTATGGTTATCCTAGTTTATATGGCTAATATCCACTCGTAACTGAGTATATACCACATGTGTCTTTCTGCTTCTGGGTTACCTCTCTCAAGATGATCTTTTCTAGCTCCTTCCATTTGCCTGCAGATTTCATGATTTCCTTGTTTTCAATTGCTGAGTAGTATTCCATTGTACAAAAATGTACCACAATTTCTGTATCCATTCCTCCATCTAGGTTGTTTCCAGCTTCTGGCTATTACAAATAAAGATGCAATGAACATGGTTCAGCAAATGGCCTTGTATGGTTTAGCATCTTTTGGATATATGCCCAACAGTCATACAGTTAGTAGTTGAAGTGGAGCTATTCCCTATTCTCTTTTCAGAGAAAGAGCCAGATTAATTTCCAAAGTGGTTGTACAAGTTTACATTCCCCCAGGCAGTGGAAGAGCGGTCCCCTTTCTTCACATCCTCTCCAGCATGTGTTGTGACTTGAGTTTTTGATCTTAGCCATTCTGCTGAGTGTGAGTTGGAATCCCAGAGTCGTTTTGGTTTGCATTTTCCTGATGACTAAGGATAATGATCATTTTTTTATTTTTATTAATTTATTTTTTATTAATTACAATTTATTCACTTTGTATCCCAGTTGTAATCCCCTCCCCTCCCAATCCTACCCTTCCTCCCTTTTCTCCTCCCTCACCTCTCCCCCAGTCCTCTGATAGAGGTGGTCCTCCTCCCTTCCACCTGACCCTAACCTATCAGGTCTCATCAAGACTGGCTGTATTGTCTTCCTCTGTGGCCTGGTAAGGCTGCTTCTCCCTTAAGGGGAATAGAACAAAGAACCAGCTACTAACTTCATGTCAGGGACAGCCCCTGATCTCCTTACTAGGGAACATTCTTGGACAATGAACTGCCACGGGCTACATCTGTGCAGGGGTTTTAGGTTACCTCTATGCATGGTCCTTGTTTGGAATATCAGACTCAGAAAAGACCCCTGAGCATTTATTTGTTTCTACTCCACTGGATATTCCTCTGTTGAGAATTCTTTGTTTAGCTCTGTATCCCTTTTTAAAAATTTATTATTATTCATAAGCATGGAAGATCTTTCCAGATTCTGCTATCTTCTTCGATTTCCTCCTTCAGAGACTTGAAGTTTTTTTTTTTTTTTTTTTTTTTTTTCCTATCAGTCTTTCACTTGTTTGGTTAGAATTACACCAAGATACTTTATGTTATCTGTGGCTATTATGAAGGATGTTGTTTCTAATAATTCATTCTATAATTTTGCTTTGAATTTTGTTTCAACTCTTAATGTAATTACAGTATAGGTTAAAGACATATTATAATTAAAATAATTCAGAGACTTGGATAGTACAAACTTTATCAAATCAGTCTTCATTGCCACCTTTAACATTGATAATCCTGACCTTCTTAAAACCTATATAATATAAGATTTCATAATAATATTTGACTTTCTAAACATTTTTTAAATAATTCACTGTTGTCACTGATCCTGTAAGAATTTCCAGTAGTATAATATGCTCAACTCTACATGCACTTACTATTTCTTTTTTCTTCTTCATGTCTTAGAAAACAAATGGAAAATTTTTGAGCCTTCTTTTTTTTTATTAATTACACTTTATTCATTTTGTATCCCCCCATAAGCCCCTCCCTCCTCCCCTCCCAATCCCACCCTCCCTCCTCTTTCTGCATGCATGCCACTCCCCAAGTCCACTGATAGGGGAGGTTCTCCTCTCCTTTCTGATCTTAGTCTATCAGTTCTCATCAAAAGTGGCTGCATAGTCCTCTACTGTGGCCTGGTAAGACTGCTCCCCCCTCAGGGGGAGGTGATCAACAAGCAGGCCAATCAGATTATGTCAGAGGCAGTCCCTCTTCCCATTACTATGTAACCCACTTGGACACTGAACTGCCATGGGCTACATCTGTGCAGGGGTTCTAGATTATCACGAATAGTCCTTGGTTGGAGTATGAGTCTCTGGGAAGTTACCTGTGTTCAAATTATCTTGTTCTGTTGCTCTCCTTGTGGAGTTCCCGTCCCCTACAGCTCTTACTATTTCCCACTTCTTACATAAAATTCCATTCACTCTGCCCATCAGTTGGCCATCAAGCTCAGCATCTGCTTTGACAGTCTTTACTGCAGAGGCTTTCAAAGGCCTTCTGTGGCAGGTTCCAAGGTTGTTTCCTGTTTTCTTCTGGCTTTCAGAGGCCCTCTGTAGCAGGTTCTGAGGTTGTTTCCTATTTTCTTTTTCTTCTGATGTCCATCCTCTTTGCCTTTCAGGATGGGGATTGAACATTTTAGGTAGGGTCCTCTCTTTTGCTTAGTTTGTTTAGATGTACAGATTTTAGTGGGTTTATTCTATATTGTATGTTTATATGAGTGAGTATATACCATGCATGTCTTTTTGCTTCTGGGACAATTCACTCAGGATGATCCTTTCCAGGTCCCACCATTTACCTACAAATTTCATGATTTCCTTATTTTTCATTGCTGAGTAATACTCCATTGTATAGATGTACCACAATTTCTGCATCCATTCTTCAGTTGAGGGGCATCTGAGCTGTTTCCAGCTTCTGGCTATTACAAATAAAACTGCTACAAACATGGTTGAGCAAATGTCCTTTTTGTGTACTTGAGCCTCTTTTGGGTATATGCCTAGGAGTGGTATGGCTGGATCTTGAGGAAGTGCTATTCCTAGTTGTCTGAGAAAGCGCCAGATTGATTTCCAGAGTGGTTGTACAAGTTTACATTCCCACCAGCAGTGGAGGAGGGTTCCCCTTTCTCCACAACCTCTCCAGCATGTGTTGTCCCTTGAGTTTTTCATCTTGGCCATTCTGATGGGTGTAAAGTGAAATCTCAGGGTTGTTTTGATTTACATTTCCCTAATGGCTAATGAGGTTGAGCATTTCTTTAAGTGCTTCTCTGCCATTCGATATTCCTCTACCTAGAATTCTCTGTTTAGCTCTGTTCCCCATTTTTTAAGTGGATTACTTGGTTTGCTGCGTTTCAGCTTGTTTAGTTCTTTATATATACTGGATATGAGTCCTCTGTCAGATAAAGGTTTGGTAATGATTCTTTCCCAATCTGTAAGCAGTCGCTTTGTTTTGATGATGTGTCTTTTGCTTTACAGAAGCTTTTCAGTTTCATGAGGTCCCATTTATTGATTGTTGCTCTTAGAGCCTGTGCTGTTGGTGTTCTGTTCAGGAAGTTTTCTCCTGTACCAATGAATTCTAGGGTATTCCCCACTTTTTTTTTCTAGCTGATTTAATGTGTCTGGTTTTATGTTGAGGTCTTTGATCCACTTGGACTTCAGTTTTGTGCAGGGTGATAAGTATGGATCTATTTGCATTTTTCTACATGTAGACATCCAGTTGGACCAGCACCATTTGTTTAAGATGCTATCTTTTTTCCATTGTATGGTTTTGGCATCTTTGTCAAAAATCGGGTGTCTGTAAGTGTGTGGGTTTATTTCTGGGTCTTCTGTTTGATTCCATTGATCCACCATTCTGTTTCTATGCCAGTACCATGCAGTTTTTTATAACTGTTGCTCTATAGTACAGCTTGAGATCAGGGATGGAGATACCTCCAGAAGATCTTTTATTGTAGAGGATTGTTTTAGCAATTCTCGGTTTCTTGTTATTCCATACGAAGTTGAGAATTTTTCTTTCCAGGTCTGTAAAGAATTGTGTTGGCAATTTGATGGGAATTGCATTAAATCTGTAGATTGCTTTTGGTAAAATGGCCATTTTTACTATGTTAATCCTGCCAAGCCATGAGCATGGGAGATCTTTCCATCTTCTCATATCTTCCTCTAATTCTTTCTTCAGAGACTTGAATTTTTTTTCATACAAGTCTTTGACTTACTTGGTTAGGGTTACACCAAGGTACTTTATGTCATTTGTGGCTATTGTGAATGGTGTTGTTTCTCTAATTTCTTTCTCAGCCCTTTTTTCTTTTGTATACAGGAGTGCTACTGATTTTTTTTTTTTTGAGTTAATTTTGTATCTGGCCACTTTGCTGAAGGTGTTTATCAGCTGTAGGAGTTCCCTGGTAGAGTTTTTGGGGTACTCATATATACTATCATATCATTTGCAAATAGTGATCATTTGACTTCTTCCTTTCCCATCTGTATCCCCTTGATCTCCTTCAACTGTCTTATTGCTCTAGCAAGGACTACCAGCACTATGTTGAAGAGATATGGAGAGAGTGGGCAGCCTTGTCTTGTCCCTGATTTCAGTGGGATTGCTTTAAGTTTCTCTCTGTTCAGTTCTCACACCAGTGGTCGTGTTAGGATTCAATTACCACTGTGCCTTATTTATTTGGGATCAGGAAAGCCTTTTCTGGAAAGATTTACATTGTTAATGAGGTCTGTATCCTGAGCTGTTCTCATCTCATGAGTAGTATCTATGAAACATATTGAAGCTATTCTATAACTCAATCAGTACTGAAATACTTGTAATTTTCTTTCTTAAAATAAAGTACAAGATTTCATATTCTTCATTATGCTAGAGTTCATCACACAAGATTATATAAAGGATTGGACTGTATCTTTCTAATCCTGGAAAATAATTTCAGTGCTATCATTGATATTAAAAGATCAAAAGTATCTAGATTTATCTGCAAGGATACTGAAAGAAAGCCACTTTCCAAACATCTTTCACTATAAAAGTTTTTTTTTTCTCTTATGATAGAACTAGATGAATGGACTGGTTTAATAGTGAATCAGAAGCACTGGGCAGTGATAGTGCATATGTTTGATCTCAGTGGGAGACAGAGGTAGACGGATCTCTATAAATTGGAGGCCAGAATGGCCTACAGAGTGAGTTCTAGGACAGCCAGGATTACACCAAGAATTCCTGTCGTGACTAACTGAAAAAGCCAACAAACAAACAAGGAAAAGGAAGCCTCCTAGAAATTTACAAATTACATTGACTTTTGTCTTCATTAGTTCAAACCCAGGTGTTGAGATCTAATGATATAAGAGGAGGAGGGACAATAGAAAAAGAAGATGACAGAGATGTGGTTCAAAATAATGGCTATTCATCTCTGATCATCAGAATATGGGGTTAAGCAGTTGAGTAATGTCTTATTGGACAAAATAAGCCTGATAATTGTCTTACAATTTGTTCTTAAGAAAGTGACTCAGTTGGCCCAGTACTCTGATCTTTAGCCCTAAGATAAATTCAAGAATTCACAGATGAGTTATTAAAAAGGAAGCTAGGGGAAATGGGCCACCAAATGGTAAGATACAAAAGAAAATAGGCAGGTGCAGTACTTGAATACATGCTACTCAAGAGTACAAACAGGTAATAAAATGTGGACATTTATTATTAGTATATAGAGGAAAAAAAATGCTACAATTAACTGGATCCTTTGAGTTCACTCCAGAAGGGTAACTGTTCCCATTAAAGACATACTGTGCATTGTTCTCTTGCACTGTAGTTGCATGTCATGCTATAGGACACAAAGTTTTATTTTGTTTTGTGTTTTTTCAGTAAGTCATAATTGAAACAATTTTCTTCCTCTATTTACTTTAGTTACACCAATTCATCTAATAGCAGCTACTGCTTAAAAACCTCCTGCTGATTTGCTGAAATCTGTACTCCTTTAATTAATTAATTAATTCACTTTACATCCAATCATAGGCCCTCCCTCCTCTACTCCCATTCCTATCCTCTCTCTTACTTCCTACTTTTCCCCCTCCTCTACACCTCAGATAAGAGGCACAACCCGTCTACCAACTCAGATCACATGAAGTCACATCAGAACCTTATACATCTTCCCCTGTGGCCTGGTGAGGCAGTCCCACCAGGGGGAAGTGATTGAAAATTGGTAAAAGATTTCTTGTCACAGACAACCCTCTCTCTCCTTTCTAGGGGACCCACAAAGCATTGTGTACATATGTGTAACTGGCCTAGGTTGAGTCCATGCATGGTCCTTGGCTGTTGCTCCAAAAGTCCCCTGGACCCAGGTTAGTTTGCTCTGTTGATCTTCTTCTGGATCTCTGTTTCCTCTGGGTCTTTTGATCTTTCCTCCATTCTTCCACAAGGCTCCCTGTGCTCTGTACAATGTTTGGCACTTCCTCAAAAAATTAGGAATAGCTCTAATTCAAGACCCAGCTATACCTCTCCTGAGTATATGCCGAAAACATGCTCCACCGTACAATAAGGACATTCTCTAAACTATGTTAATTGCAGCTTTATTTGTAATAGCCAGAATCTGGAAATAACCTAGATGTCCCTCAACTGAAGAACAGGTAAATAAATTGTGGTACATTTACACAATGAAATATTATTGAACTATTTAAAAAAAAGGAAATCATGAAATTTGCAGGCAAATCAACAGAACTAGAAAAGATCATCCTGAGTTTGATAACTCAGACCCAGAAAGACAAACACAGTATGTATTCACCCATAAGCAGATATTAGCCACATAGTAAGTTATAAACACACTACAATTCATAGATCCAAAGAAGATAAGTAACAAGGAGGACTCAAGGGAGGATACTTGAATTACCACTCAGAGTGGAAATAGAAAAGATAGCAGTGGTTGAAGAGAGGGGACAGGGTTGGAAACTGAGTGTGGAGAGAAATGGAGGTATAGATCATTATGGGAAGAGGGGGCAGGAGGACACAGAGCTTACAAAGAGAAGAAAAACCGTGGGTGGGGGCATATATGAAACTAGCTGAAGACCTACAAGAGGTTAGGCAACTAGGAGGATGTGGAGGTGACTCGAGCTGAGACTCTTAGTAGCAGGTGTCACAGAGAGAGAAGAAGCTACCCACTACTTAGACTGGACTCCTAGTGGAGGAAGGGAAACACCAACCCAACCACAAAAACTTTGACCCAAAATTTACCCTGCCTACAAGATGTGCAGGGATAAGATAGAGTAGAGATTGAAGGAATGTCTAATCAATGCCTGCCTAACCTGACACCCACCCAACGGGAGACAGCCAAACCCTGACACTATTAACAATATTGTCAAACACATTAACAATATGCTTGTAGATAGGAGACTAGCACAGCTGTCCTCTGAGAGGCTCCAGCCAACAACAGATTAACACAAATGCCGAGAAATCAGTATTCTCAATGTATGCTGTTTCTCTCTTCTATGCTAGTTAACTGGCTATAACCTAGCACTTTATTGGTATTGCCTTTCAGCTTTGATTTTCGTCTTAGGAAGACCCCATAGGAGGCATTGATATCATGAACTGAAACGTCATCTCCATTTCAGGTCCTCCGCCATAGCTTATAGGGCTTCAGCACGTCCTAGGGCTTTTAATTTGGTTTAACATATCACAGTGACACATTACACTTTAAGTCTGCCAAAAGACATATGGGATACACATTTGTTTATCTCTTACTCCTTTTCTGACTATAGTTAATAAGGAACAACTCTAATTGAGAATAGCTCTTTGATCCCTTGTAGCATATTGCTTTGATAGAGTTTATTATAGCTGTTAAAAAGAAAGCCGTAAAGACTCAGAGCTTAATAAAAAACAGCTCATATGGTTAAACATTAGGTCAGTTCTTCACTGACTGTTAATAATTGTTTTTCCCATAAAGTTATTCTTGGATCTGAGATTTAACAGGATGCAGTCAATTTATTTTATAAAAATTCTAGTTATGAAGACATTTGATACTGTCATTATTACTGATATAATGAATAAAAGATATAACCCAACTGTAAACACTAATAAAGAATTTTTGTGCCATGTGCCAAAAGAAAAAAGTTTATTTTTTTCAAATTGTTGGAAATGGGTAGAGCTTATGTATGAGGTTTACCTTTAACTGTCAAATGTACAAAATCTGTAATTAGTACGGAGGACTTTCAATGAGAGATTCTCCTAATTTGGTTGACCTGTGGTCATATCTGTGATGGATTATCTTAAGTTAATTGATTTGGGAAGACCCAGCCTACTGTGAGCAGCAGCATCCTCTAGGCAGGGAATCCTGAACTGTGCAAAATTTCTGGCTGAGGAAAAATCTAGCTGGGCCAGCCACGCACACAAATCAGAAAGCATGCATTTGTATTCCTTGGCTGTTGATTGCCAATGTAGGAGAATAGATGTTTGAAGTACTTGTGTTGATAAAATAGGCTGCAACCTGAAATTGCAAAGAGAAAGAAACCCCTTCTTACTGTAAGTTGACTTATTCATAGCACCATATAATAACAACAGAAATGTTATAGGACACTAAGTAACTAGCATTAGGGTTTGCATTTTAAATATTCACTAGTGGTTCATGTCCTGAAGCTGTTTGGTTCTGAAATGGTAGAAAAAATGAGAGGTTAGAAATTTCAAGAGATTAGGTTACTTGTTTGTTTGTTTGTGTGTTTGTTTTAATTATTTTTATTAATTACAGTTTATTCACTTTGTATCCCCACCTGTACCTCCATCCCTCCTCCCATTCCAATCTCTCCCCCTCTTCCTCACCCATGTCCTTCTCCCAGTCCACTGATAGGGGAGGTCTTCTTTTCCTTCCTTCTGATCCTAGTCAATTAGGTCTCATCAGGAGTGGCTGCATTGTCTTCTTCTGTGACCTGGTAAGGCTGCTCCCCCCTCAGGGGGAGGTTATCAAAGAGCAGGCCAATCAGTTTCTGTCAGAGACAGTCCCTGTCCCCATTACTATGGAGACCACTTGGATACTGAACTGCTGTACGCTACCTCTGTGCAGCCGTTCCAGGCCATCTCCATGAGTGGTCCTTGGCTGGAGAATCAGTTTCAGAAAAGACCCCTGTACCCAGACTTTTAGGATCTGTCATTGTCCTTGTGAAGCTCCTGTCCTCTCCAGGTCTTACAATCTCCCACTTCTTTCATAAGATTCCCTGTACTCTGCCCAAAGTTTGGCTATGGGTCTCAACATCTGCCTTGATACCCTGCAGGGTAGAGCCTTTCAGGATAAACATACTAAAATCTGCACACCTAAGGAAGCTAATAAGGAAGGAGGACTCTGGCTAAGATGTTCAATCCCCATTCAGAAAGGCAAAAAAGCTGGACAATGGAGGAGGGAGAAAACAGAGAACAGGACAGGAGCCTACCACAGGGTGCCTCCTAGATGAGATTTTATTGAGAAGTATGTTTCAGTGATGGCTTGTCCCTGAACCCTTCTCCTCTCCTGGTATCTTTCTCAGTCCTTTCTCTTTTTACTCCTCTTGAGGACAGCCATGAGGTGAACAGCTTGCATGTTATAACTGCTGCACCAGAAATATCAGTGATATGTGATCATGCACAATAATGGCTGAAAAGGGGTGCCAATCTTTTCTCCCTAAAGTTGACTATCTTAGCTATTTTGACACAGTGACAGAAAGCTAACAGAAATATAAAAATTGTTACCATGAACAAATAAAGTGTTTGTTCAAGGATTTCATAATAGACGTTAGTTTGGAGTTATATAAGCTGGTGATTTGGTATATGCTGCTGCCGCCCTTTTATTTAATGATAAAGCTATAGTCCATAAAGAAGAGATAACACAATTAATGTAGGTAAAAACTGTGGCACTTCTGTCTGGAGTACAACAGATAACTAGGTCATCAACCTGAGAATGAGATCAATGCAAAAGCAACAGGGCATGTGTGGACTGAATATCAGTCTCTAGGTATATAGCAATTGCTACAATGACAAAGACTGTCATTTTTATCAAGAATGGAAAACAACATGGCATTTCCTATCACTTTCTCAACAAAGAAGACACTGTAAGGTTTTGTTTTCCTCACAGTTGTTGCTAGGTCCAGAATCTTATTTCCTCTCCAGATAGCCAGAAACAACTTTGATTCACAAGTAAACACAATTTTATATTTTAGATAGACATTTAAATTCTGAAGCAAGAACATGTAGAGACATTACTTCATAAATAGTCGGTCTAAAACACACCACAAGTATGTAATAGTTGTTCTACAAATACATGACTGCGTCCATCCTAAGCTTTTAAAGAATAGTTCAATTCTATATATTTTATTATTTTAAGATTGTTGTTTCTACATACTAAAATAGTAAACTTGTCACAGAAAGATGGCACTTAACTTATGTCTTCCTTTTTTCACATATTAATTGGTAAGAGACTTCTTCTCAAAAAGTACTTGCCCACACGTTGATTACAATAATGGATTCCACTCTCTATTCTCACTCAGTATCAACCTCACCCCTCGCATACTTCTGAGTTTGGTCACAGTCATTGCTCTTTATTTGTTGGCTCATTTTTGTTTATTGAACTTTTTGTCATTCTTTACATAGCACCTATAATAAACATAGGCTCTACCATGGTACTTGAACCTCAGGTTAAAACTATATGCAATATCCATTTAAGAAAGCTATGCTTCTCTCAAAAGCATTTATTGAATTTCAATCTTCAAATGGGTAAGTCTGTGTCAAAAAGAACCTTTATAATTTAACATATTCTTCAACTTATGTATTTAAAAATATATCCCCACACATGAATTTTTTTCATGTAATAATTAATGGCTGTCTATCAAATATGAAAACTTGTGGAGGAGCCATACTAGTCCCTGTATCTGTCTGCTTTCAGGATATGGGCTGCTGTAGCAAACATGAAAATAAAGATTATATGATTAAGCCTTATAGAAATTTACTAGATTGTAAGTTAATGATACACACACAAACATAGATATAAATGCACATAGGCACACACACATGCGCACAAGTATGATCAGAGGCACTCTGCATGGGTGGACTACTACTCCCAAAAGGCATGGGTTATTTCAAGGAAATGTAAGTTCTATGTAGTGAATACCTCCATACAAGCTATTGGGAGGGCAAAGGACCCCTGAGGTACACTAGACAAACAGCCTATTGCAAGATGCTATTCTGAATACACTAGACCTTTCAGTTTTAGAACATAGAAAACTCCATCTCTAATTGAGGAGGAAAGTCTCTTCCTTCTACTTAGCTTCCACAGTGCTGAAAGGTGCCATGCAAGCAGCTGGGGTGGGGGGGGAGACACATGTGATCTGTAGTGGGTTGAATAATAATGACTCCCATATGTTAATGTATTTGAATGCTCTGTCATTAGGTAGTGGTGCTTCTTAATGGCGTTGTTGAAGGAAGTGTGTCCTGGGGGATGAGCTTTGAAGGCCCAGGACACCCAGTGTTTCGCTCTCTTCCTGGTGCCTAAAGACCTGGTTATAGAACTCTCAACTTCTCTAACACCATGTCTGCCTACATAGTACCATGTTCCCAACCATGATGGTGGTGGACAAAACTGTCAGCAAGTTAAATTAAATGCTTTCCTTTGTAAGAGTTGCTGCGTTCATGGTGTTTTTTTTTTTTGTTGTTGTTGTTGTTGTTTTTCTTCACAGCAATAGAATACTGATTAAGACAGCGTCCAACTCAACACTGGTTCCAGCATACTACATTTTCTTTCTTTCTCTCCTTGCATACTGCAGTCTTGATCTGCAGAGCAAGTTGCATGCTTCTTTGAAATAAATGGGAGCTGTTATGGAAGTAACCAGATTGGATATACTTAGGCCTGCTTCACAGGAGGGATTTCACATATGGTACTATATTGTCAAAAGTCCATCAGTAGGCTCATAGGCTGTAAGTGAGAACCTACTCTTACCAATTTACTAAATGCTCATGTTATCAAGTTAGAGTCTTAGCATTTGCTCTTATGCACATAGATGTATGTCTCTCATAACCTTGTGCTAAGAAGCTTTTTTTGCCATTGTGTAGTAGTCAGTGCAGAGACTTATTACAATTTAAACTTAGTTACCGCAAATGCTCAGCCATAAACGTTTCATCTGTATCAAAGTTCTCCCCCAATTAAAGGCTCAGGGAGGAATGTCCCAGAGATGTGGGTAGAAATAATTTAAGAGGAAAATATATGGAAGAGAGTTGTCCATTGTTGTCTTTTATACATGACATGAGCAAATTACACATCAACTCTCAGTATCTGCTGCTGATTGCATGAGACCTGCACTAGATGCAGTTCAGCAACTCCAGCAATGTTAGGATAAACTTCTAAAGACCCACACTTAACTGAAGGGCTACTGGAAATGGAGAGTTGCTGAGGGATGGAGACTAATCTTTCTTTGGGAATGTGGATACCGAAATGGCATGTTCCGTGGATGGTCTCACACCAGTCCTTGCATGGTTAACACTAATTGAATTTAAGTGACTATTGAAAACATTTTTAAAGAGGATCTGAAGAAGGAAGGGAGACAGATTACTGGGTCCTGAGGTTCTTAGAAGTAACCCAGTTATCCTACCACATATGCCTGGAATATTACAAGATAGATGGAATGCAAGGACAATACCTCAAAATAGCCTTTATGAATATGATAGATGTTTTAAAGAGGAACTTCATAAATCCCTTAAAGGAATCTAGAAAAAAAAAAAAAAAACCACAAACAGTATAAGGAAGTAAGTAAAATTGTTCAAGACCTTAATTGAAAATAGAATCAATTAAAAAAAAAAGGCTATGAGTCTTAGTGTCTGCTTTGAAACACTGCTAGGTAGAATCTTTCAGATGCCTTTTGTGGTAGACTCCTGTCATACGTTCAATGCACATCCCATTTGTCTTTCTAAATGAGGATTAATCACCTTCGCCTGTGTCCACTTTCTTGATTATCTTCTTTAGGTGTGTAGATTTCATTATGTTTATCATATCTTGTAGGTCTATATAAGCGAGTATATACCAAATCATATGAAAGAAAGGAAGTTAGTATGATATGGAAAGGATAGGAGCTCTACAAGGACCAAATATATCCGGGCACAGGGCCTTTTCTGAGACTGACACTCAACCAAGGACCATCTATGGATATAACCTAGAACTTCTGCTCGGATGTGGCCCGTGGTAGCACAGTAACCAAGTAGTTTTCCAAAGTAAGGGGAACATGGACTATTTCTAACAGGATCTCAAGGGCAGGCTGTTTGACCCCCCCCCCAGGGGAGGAGCAGTCTGTTAGGCTACAGAGGAGGACTTTGCAGCCAGCCCTGAAGATACCTGATAAAACAGGGTCAAATGAAAGGGGAGGAGGTCCTCCCCTATCAGTGGACTTGGAAAGGGGCAGGGAGGAGACCAGGGAGGGAGTGTGGGGTTGGGGAGGGAATGAGGGAGCGGGATACAGCTGGGACACAGAGTTAACAAAATGTATGTAACTAAAAAGAAAAATAAAATTAAAAAAAATGCAAAAAAAAAAGGCAATTCTGAAAGTGAAAAATTTAGGAACTTTAGCAGGAAGTACAGAATCAAGGTTCACCAGCAGAATACTACCAGGCAACACAGGAAGACAATGCAGCCAGTCCTGATGAGACCTGATAGGCTAGGATCACATGGAAAGGGAGGAGACCTCCCCTATCAGTGCACTGGGAGAGGGGCATAGGTGGAGAAAAGGGAGGAAAGATGAAATTGGGAGGGAAAGATAAGGAGGGGGCTACAGCTGGAATAGAAAATGAATAAATTGTAATTAATAAAAAATTAATTTAAAAAAAGAAAAAGAGATGGAAGAGAGAATCTCAAGCACTGAAGATACAATAGAAGAAATGGATATATTGTTCAAAGTAAATCTAAAATTTCTGGACATAAAACATCCAGAAAATCTGGGGCAATATGAAAGGACCACACACAAGAATAATAGGAGTGTAGAAAAGAAACAAAACCCGGCTTAAAAAGCCCAGAAAATGTTTTCAACAAAAAGATAGAAGAGATTTTCCTAACACAAAGAGGTAGATCCCCATAAAGGTACAAAAAGCAAACAGAACACCAAATAGATTGGACCCAAAAAGGAAGTCCCCTAAATTTGTAGTGATCAAAATATTGATCATACAGAACAAAGAAAGAATATTAAAAGCTGAAAGAAGAAAAGACCAAATAATATATACAGGCAGAACTATTAGAATTATGCCTGACTTCTCAGTGAAGACTCCAAAAGCAAGAAGGTTCTGGACAGATATGCTGCAGATTCTAAGAAACTGCACAAGCCAGCCCAGATTACTATACCCTGCAAAATTTTCAATCACCATTGACAGAAGAAGTAAGATATTACATGATAAAGTCAAATTTAAACAATATCTGTCTAAAAATTCAGCCCTATAAAAGGTACTGAAGGAAGAACTCCAACCTAATGAGGTTACCTACATACATGAAAGCACAGTAAATAAATCTCCTCCTGCCAGGAAAATTAAAACAAGGAACACACACCACCACCACCACCACTACTATAACCACAAACAACATATCTTAATATTAGTTATCTCAATTCCCAATATAAAGACACAGAATAATAGAATGGATGTGAACACACTATCAATCCTGCTGTTGCATCAAGAAAACACACCTCAACATCAAGAACAGATACTACTATAGTAACAAAGGGTTGGAAAAGTTATTCCAAGCAAATGGACCAAAGTAAACTTTAAATGAAAACTAAAACTAATCAAAAGAGATAGAGAAGGTCGCTTTATGCCCATTGTAGGAAAAATCGACCAAGAAGACATTCCAGTTCTTAACATCTATGTCTCAAATACAATGGCACCAAAGTTAGTAAAAGGAACACTACTGCAGTTTATATTACACATTGAATCTCACCTACTGACAGTGGGAGACTTCAGTCCCCCACTCTCACCAATGGACAGGACATCCACACAAAAAATAAACTGAGAACTACTGAAGCTAACAGGTATTATAAAACAAATGGACCTAAGAGATTTTTACAGAACATTTCACACAAATTCAAAAGATATACATTCTAATCTATTCCTTATGTAACTTTCTCTAAACTTGACCACATACTCAGATACAACAAGTCTTAAGAGATAAAAACCCAGTGCATCCTATCAAACCACTATGGATTAAAGCTGGATATCACAGGCCAGACATTAAAAGGAGAAAACGGGAAACAGGACAGGAGCCTACCACGGAGGGCCTCTGAAAGACTCTACCCAGCATTATCAAAGCAGATACTGAGACTCATAAACAAACTTTGGGCAGAGTGCAGGGAATCTTAGGAAAGAAGGGGGACATAGTAACACCTGGAGAGGACAGGAGCTCCACAAGGATAGCAACAGAACCAAAAGATATGGGCACAGGAGTCTTTTCTGAGACTGATACTCCAACCAAGGACCATTCATGGAGATAAGCTAGAACCCCTGCTCAGATGTAGCCCATGGCAGCTCAGTATCCAAGTGGGTTTCCTAGTAAGGGGAATAGAGAAAGTTTCTGACATGATCTCAGTGGCTAGCTCTTTGACTGCCTCCCCAGATGGGGAGCAGCCTTGCCAGGCCACAGAGGAAGACAATGAAGCCAGTTTTGATGAGACTGCATAAGCTAGGGTCATATGGAAGGGGAGGAGGATCTCCCTTGTCCGTGGACTTGGAGAAGAGCATAGGAGGAGATGAGGAAGGGTGAAATTGGTGGGGGGGAGAAGGAAGGAGGATACAGCTGGGATACAAAGTGAATAAACTGTAATTAATATAAAAAATAAAAATTTAATTTAAAAAGCTGGATATTAAAAACAGAAATAACAAAAAAGCTTGCAAAGTCATATAAACAGAACAAATCTCTACTGAATGAAAACTGTGTCAAGACAGAAATAAAGAAAGACATTAATTCAATGAAAATGAATGCACAGCATTCCCAAACTTATAGGCTACAATGAAAGTGGTGTTAAGAGGAACGGTCACTGCACTCGGTACCTATATAAAATAAATAAAGCTATCTCATACTAGAAGCTTAACAGAAAATCTGAAAACTCTAGGAAAAAAAAAAAAAGAAATCAGCTCTACTAAGGAAAGTAAATTGCAAGAAATAATCAATGAGGCCTAAAATCAATAAAATAGAAACAAAAAGAACAATACAAAAAAAAGCTATAAAATAAGGACTTGGTTCCTTGAGAAAATGAACAAGATAAACAAACCTTTATCCAAACTAACTAAAAGGTAGAGAAGGGATATCCAAATTAAAAATAAAATTATTAAAGACATGGGACATTACAGTAACCAAAGAAATCCAGACAATTCTAAGAACATTCTTTAAAAACCTAAACACTACCAAACCAGAAAATCTAAAAGAAACAGATAATTTTCTCGAAAGGTACTCCTTACAAAAGTTAAATCAAGATCAGTTAAACAATTGAAATATCCCCTAATGAAATATAAGCAGTCATGAAAAGTCTCCAGGAATCTACCAAATTTTCAAAAAAGAATTATCACCAACATTCCTCAAATTATTCCACAAAATAGATACAGAAAGAACATGGCCTGATTCACTTTACGAGGCCATAGTTATCATGGTACCAAAACCATATGAAGACTCAACAAAGAAAGAATATTAAAGACCAATTTTTTTATTATTATATACTCAAAAATACTCAATAAAATATTTGCAAACTGAATATAAGAACACATACTAAAAATCATTCACCAGCACCAAGTAGTCTTTATCCTAGAGATACAAGATAGCTCAATATATGAAAATCAGTAAGTATAATCCACCATGTAAACAAACTGGAAGAAAAATCTGCATGATCGTCTCATTAGATGCAGAAAATGTTTTCATAAAATCCAACACAACCTCATGATAAAACTCCCTGAGAGAACAGGAACACAAGGGATATACCTAAATATAATAAAGGCAATTTACAGCAAGCCAGTAGCCAATATCAGATAGAGAGAAACTCAAACCCACTAAAATCACAAACAAGACAATTTTTCACTCTCTCCATATTTTTTAAATATGGTGCTTAAAGTTTTACCTAGAGCAGGCCAATGAGGGGGGAGCAGCCTTACCAGGCCTCGGTAGAGGACAATGCAGCCACTTCTGATGAGAACTGATAGACTAAGATCAGAAAGGAGAGGAGAACCTCCCCTATCAGTGGACTTGGGGAGGGGCATGCATGCAAAAAGGGGAGGGAAGGTGGGATCAGGAGGGAAGGAGGGAGGGGCTTATGGGGGGGATACAAAATGAATAAAGTGTAATTAATAAAAAAAATAATTTTCAATCAAAAAAAAGTTTTACCTAGAGCAATAAGGCAGCTGAAGGAGATCAGAGAATACAAATTTTAATGGAAGAAGTTAAAATATTCTTATTTGCAGATGATATGATAAGATACATAAGTGACCGAGAAATTCTATGTGGGCACTACTACCATGCTGATAAACCAGCAAAATAGCCGCATTCAAGATTATCTTTAAAAAGTCAGTAGTCATCCTATATACAAATGATAATAGACCGGAAAAAAATCATGGCAATAAAACCTTTCACCTAGTCTCAAATAATATAAAATACCTATGGTAACGCTAACCAAGCAAGTGAAAGATTTGTATGATAAAATTTTCAAGGCTTTGAGAAAAAGATATTGGAGAAGATACCAGGAGATGTTAAGATCTCCTATGCTCGTGGATAAACAGGAGCATAGTTACAATATCTATCCTACCAAAAGTAGTCTCCAGATTCAACACAATCTCCACCAAAAATTCAACACAATTTTTCACAGACTTTAAAAGGACAATTCTCAACTTCACGTGGAAAAACAAACAAACAAAAAACCCAAGTAGCTAAAACAATCATGTACAATACAAGAACTCCCAGAGGTATCACCATACTTGATATCAAGTTTTATTCCAGAGCTATAGTAATAAAAAGCCACATGGTATTGGCATAAAAACAGATATGTCAATCAATAGAATCAAACCAAAGAGCCAGACATAAATTCACAAACCTATGGACACCTTATTTTTTATAAAGAAGCCAAAATCATATGATGGAAAAATGAAAGCATCTTCAGCATATAGTGCTAGTCTAACTGAATGTTTGAATGGAGAAGAATGCAAATAGACCCACATTTATCAGCCTGCACAAACTCAAGTCCAAGTGGATCAAAGATCTCAACCTAAAACCAGGCACGGTGAACCTGATAGAAGAGAATCTGGGGAATATCCATGAATGTGTTGCCACAGGAAATGACTTTCTGAACAGAACACGAATAGCACAGGAACTAAGATCAACAATTAATAAATGGGACTTAATAAAACTGAAAATATCTGTAAGGCAAATGACACCATTAATCAGACAAAGAAGCAGTCTATAGGATGGGAGAAGTTTTTTTTTTTTTTGTTTTGGTTTCTGTTTTATTAATTCTTCATCCAATGGAGGACTATCAAAAAATGTATAAATAACTCAAGAAACTAGATATGAAAAAACAAATAATGCAATTAAAAATGGAGAAAACATACCTAAGCGAAAAATTATTAATAGAGGAATCTCAGGTAGCTAAGAAACAATCAAAGGTTCAACATCCTTAGCCATCAGAGAAATGCAAATAAAAAGTACTTTAAGATTCCATATATCAGAATGTGTAAGATCAATAACATAAGTAACAGCTCATGCTGAAATGGATGCAGAGCAAGGAGAACATTCCTTCATTGCTGATGGAAGCTCCAACTTATACAGCTTTTATGGAAATCAATATGATGGTTTTTCAGGAAAATGGGAATCAATCTACCTCAAGACTGCCATATCGCTTTTGAGCATATACCCAAGGGATATTCCCAAGTACCACAATGACACTTGCTCAGTGATGTTCATTGCAGATTTACTCATAGTTCACAGCCAAAACCTGGAAACATCCTAGAAGTCTCTCAGTAGAATGGATAAAGGAAATACTGTGTATTTGTTCATTTCATAGCCAGAAACTGGAAACAAACTCGATGTCCTTCAATAGAAAAATAGATAAAGAAAATGTGGCATATTTACACAATGGCATAGTACCCAACTGTTAAAAGAAATGAGATCATGGAATTAGGATGCAAGTGGAAAGAACTGGGAAATAAAATCACCCTGAGTGAAGTATCCCAGAGCCAGAAAGATAGGGAGAGGATGTGCTCACTTATAAGGGGATATTAGCTGTTAAGTAAATGAAACCCTAGCTACTACATTCCATAGTCTCAGAGACGTTAGGTACAGAGGAAGGGCCTAAGCAGTTTGCACGTATCTCCCTGGAAGGGCCAAAAAGAAGAGATTTTCAGGGCGGACTGGGGGTGAGTGTGGACAAAAGTGGGGAAATGCAGTGGGGAGAAATGGGGTGAAGTGTGAGAGTGAGTGGAGAGACAGCTGGGGTTGGTTTGGGGGATAGTTAGGAGGTGGTGTGGAAATCTAGTGCAACTGAAACTTTCTGGAATCTCCGAAGGTGTTACAAAGGAAGATTTCTAGTAACGGGGGAAACAGAGTCTTAATTTGCCATCTCTTGTAGCTAGGTAAAGCTTCTAATGCTAGGACTGTTACAGTCAATTGAGTTTTTGGACAAAAGGGTCCCAAGGAAATCCAGCACACAACCCTGGCTGTTACTAAGATAAAAGTTTGCTCTCAATAAACTGAGAGGCCCGATTGCCAAGAACATCCACATTTTTTTTCTTTACTTTTCTTTTCTTTTTTTTTTTTTACAATTTATTCATTGTATATCCCAATTGTAGCCCCCTCACTCAGCTGTTCCCAGTTCCACCCTTTCTCCCTCTTCCCCCTGTCTCTTTCCCCTCGTCCACAAATGGGGAGTTCTCCTTCCCTTCCATCTACTCCTAACTTATCAATTGTGATCAGGACTGCCTTCTTCTGTGGCCTGGCAAGTCTGAAACACCAGGGGCAAGTGATAAAAGAGTTGACAACTGAGTTCATGACAGAAGGAGTGCCTTCTCCTCCCACATGGCTACATCAGAGTAGGGGCTCTAGGTCCTCTTCATGAATGGTTGGTTGTATCAGTCTCTACAGGACCTCATGGGATCAGATATGTTAGCTTTGTTGGTCTCCTTGTGGGTCTCCTGTACCCTCTGTGTCCTTCTACCCACCCCTCTTCTTCCAGAAGACTCTCTTTCAGCTCTGTCCAAAGATTGACTGTGAGTATCAGCATCTGCTTCTATACCCTGTTGGGTGGAGACTTTCAGAGGACCCTCTATAAAACCTCAACATACTTGGTCATCAGGAAATGCAAATCAAGACAACTCTGAGATATCATCTTACATGTCCATCTTATGTGAATCAGAATGTCCAAGTTCAAAACCTCAAGTGACAACACATGCTGAAGAGGAAGTGGAGAAAGGGGAAGCCCCCTCTATTGATGGTGGGAGTGCATATTTGTACAACCACTTTGAAAATCAATCAGGCACTTTCTCAGAAAATTGGGAATATCATTACCTTAAGATTCAGGTATACCATTCCTGGGCATGTACCCAAAAGAGTCTCCACCATTCAACAAGGATATTTGCTCAGTCATGATCATAATGGCTTTATTCTTAATAGCCAGAATCTGGAAACAACCTAGATGTCCCTCAACGGAGGAATGAAGACAGAAATTGTGGTACATTTTTACACCATGGAATACTACTCAGCTATTTAAAACAAGGAAATCATGAAATTTGCAGGCAAATGGTGGGAACTAGAAAAGATGGTCCTGAGTGAGGTAACCCAGAAACAGAAAGAAACACTTGCTATATACTCACTTATAAGAGGATATTAGCCATATAATATAGAATAACCATAATAAAATTTATAGACCTGAAGAACCTAAACAAGGAAGACCCTAGGGAGGATGCTTAAATCTCATTGAGAATGGCAAACAGGTATGTGCCTTTTATCCCTGATCTCTCCAAGACTTTAAACATGAATGGGTGTTGGACTTTATCAAATGCTTTTTTGGCATCTAAGGAGATGATCATGTTAATTTTCTCCTTCAGTTTGTTTATGTGGTGGATTACATTGATGGATTTCCATATGTTGAACCACCCTTGCATGCCTGGGATGAAGCCTACTTGGTCATGGTGGATGATATCTTTGATGTGTTCTTGGATTAGGTTTGCAAGGATTTTATTGAATATTTTTGCATCAATGTTCATAAGAGAGATAGGTCTGAAGTTCTCTTTTTTTGTTGGGTGTTTGTGTGCTTTAGATATCAAGGTGACTGTGGCTTCATAGAATGAGTTTGGTAATGTTCCTTCTATTTCTATTTTATGGAATAGTTTGGAGAGAAATGGAGTTAGCATTTCTTTGAAGGTCTGGTAGAATTCTGCACTGAACCCATCTGGCCCAGGGCTTTTTTTGGAAGGGAAACTGTTGATGACTGCTTCTATTTCCTTGGGGGATAAAGGACTATGCAATCATTATACCTGATCTTGACTTAATTTTGGTAGATGGACTCTATCTAGAAAATTGTTCATTTATTTTAGATTTTTGAATTTTGTGGCATATAGGGTTTTGTAGTATGACCTAATGATTGTTTGGATTTCCTCAGTGTCTGTAGTTATATCCCCCTTTTCATTTCTGATTTTGCTGATTTGGATAGTCATGCTTGTGACTTCATGGTGTCCTCACACCTACCTGCTAGTCTTTTTGGTGAAGGAAGATATTCTGCAGGCTACCAAAACAAACATGGACAACAACTTAGCCTCAAAACCTTTGATCTACAATCAGTCCTGCCTGTAAAATGTGCGAGGGAAATGGAGGCACAGACTTGTGGAAGTAGCTGATCAATGTCTAACTTGACCTAAGGTTTAATCCACAAGAACTAACTCATACCTGATGCTGTTTGAGGAACCAAGAATCAGACTGCAGAGCCCAGACATCTAGAATAAAACCAAACAATACCTGTTTAAAAAAAAGTCAATGAAATGATTTCTCGTGATATTATGCTTTACTCATAGATAGGTGCTTTATCTAGTCATCATCAGAGAGGTTTTCTCCTGCATCAGGGAGGGATGAATACAGAGACCCACAGCCAGATAGCATGAGGACAGACAGTCTAAATTAAGGGTCTCCATCAAATCGTCTCCCTCTGAGTTCACCGACTCCTGAAGAGAAGAAAGAAGAATTTTTAAAGCCAATATTTACTGGAGATAGTAGACACCCAGAGAACAAGGCTCTGTGATCACAAAGGAAGAAGTATATGAACTGATGGAGACTGAAGCATCTAGGACAGAATGCACAGGAGTTTGCAACATGTCCACTGCACATGTAATAGCTACTTGTTTCATACTATTATGGAATTCCTGAATGTGAAAGCAAGTGGGTCTCTGACTCTTTTGCTTCCTCTTGGAACCCTTTTCCTCCTGTTGGGTGGCTATGTTCAACTTTGATATGATAGGGCTTTTTTTTGCATTTTATTATATTTTATTTTGTCACGTTTGGTTGTTATCTCTTAGAAGGCCATTCTTTTCTAATGAGAGACAGAAAAAAATGGATCTGGAGGGTAGGGGAGATAAAAAGAAAGTGGGAGTAGTAAAAGGAGGGAAAACTATAATCAGGATATTTTGTATAAGAAAAGAGTCTATCTTTTAAAAAAGAAAAAGAAAGAAAATGAAAATCTATTTTATGACACTGTAATACAAATATTAATCACAAAATACTTTAAATAGTCCTAGATTGTGAAAAACTTGAGTAACTGTCTTTGTCACCAGAAGTTTGTGAACACAACTGTTCAATAAAATTGATAAAGTATATATATATATATATATATATATATATATATATATATATATGTACAATAGATGCATATGTAGTATATTTTACATATATGCTATATAGCATATAAATGTTGTGTATGAGCAACCTGTTATTAGATCTACATTTGAACATCAAAATAAAAGTGTTAGGGGTTCATCTAATACTAATTACTGGCACTCAAGATCTGGTTACTGCCCACCGGATACTAGCATCTTTGTTTGTGCAAACCTGCCTAAAACATTATACTTGATTGGGCAGTACAGAATGGGGTAGGCGTGGGTAGGTTCCCGGGATTCTGAGGACAGAAGATTCATGAGAATCACTGGACTGACTGATGCGAAGAGAGGAAGAAGGAGGACACATGATGGGTTAGCCTGGAGAAGAAATCTTGTGGAGCCGAGAGGAAGGACTCCAGTAATGGTGGGAAAAGGCCCAGATGAAGAATAAAAGCAAGTATTTAAAAGACTATGGCTGGAAGATAAGATGGCTAAGAAGGATGGCGTCTGGGAGATGGGTGGTAAAATGATTTAGACAGGGAAGATAGGAATATCTGCCTGACCCTAAGGTAAGAAAGGCAATTACAAAATCTAATAGGTGTCTGTATCTTATTATTTGTAATATCGGGTTAAATAATAATGCTGTGGTAATCTTAGGGCTAATAACAATAAACATAATGTAGCCCAACACTCATCATTATATATTTACTACAACATAAAAGTACCAAAATGCTGCATTTCAAAGAGATGAAATTGGTTAAGTGTTTCATTGCTCAATAAAGTAATAATTCTAAAGTGTGAGCAAAGGGATAATTCAGTAAAAGAATCCGTACAGGTCTAACTCTTATAGCTGTAAAATTGCCTAGCCAACTGCCATAGTCTACTAACTATTCAAATTACAACGTGCAAATTGACCAAATATCAAAGAATGGCCATCTCTAAGCCAATATTTACATTACATTACTTTATTTCATTTAAATTATTTAAGATAAAAACCTAATGTATGTATGTATGTATGTATGTATGCATTTTATTTTTGCTCTGAACTAGGTTGTCTGTTCATTTGGTAAATACTAACCAAAGAGTCACATTCCGTCGTGGGTGCTAGCGTCGAATGCTGAACATGCCATGCTAAGAAGTTCTACCCTTGCTCTAAGGAAGGTTCCATTTCAGTAGATATGTGTGGTGCGGGATTTGGAATCGGAGAAATTCCATGATCTCAAATGTGTATTTTAATTATTGTTTGCTAATGAGATGATGGGGATCTTTACAAGCCACTTCTTTTAAGGGCTATACAAAGATTTTTCTTTGGATTATAACAGCAATTTCATTATCTTGAAACCTTAGTTATATTAGATTGGGAGAATTTCAATAACTTTTTCAACAAAGAAGTTGTTTTCCTCTTTAAGAGCCATACATCCTCACAAAACAAAGTGTTCAGATTACGAGACTGACATAGTGCCTACTGCACTAAGGAGACCTGCTCTTTGATCACCGCCCCCTGAGGGGAGCAGCCTTACCAGGCCACAGAGGAAGACAGTGCAGCCACTCCTGATGAGACCTGATAGACTAGGATCAGAGGGAAGGGGAGGAATGGGGGAGGGGCATGGGTGGAGAAAGGTGAGGGAGGGTGGGATTGGGAGGGGAGGACGGAGGGAGCTACGGGGGGGGGGGAGACAAAGTGAATAAATTGTAATTAATAAAAATAAAAATTAAAAAAGAAAAACCCCTAAGTATTCAGTCCTTTAATGTATCACAGTATCAAGATAATTTATACATATGAACAGTGAAAATATAATCAATAAAATTCTAAAAAAATCAAAATTTTAAACCATATAATAAAAAATGTACAAAAGCTCTTTTTTTGCTTATTTGAAAAATTGAAGCCAGCAAATACTGAGTTTGAGGCCAGCCTGGTAGACTTTGAAACTCCTGCCTAAAAGTAATTTTTTAAAAGGTGTTGGGATGTAACAGTATGGGTACAATGGTTTCCTAGGAAGTTAAAGGCTCTGAGTTCTGTCCCTAAGATAGTACATAAAATTACATAAAAAAAATACGATGTGACCTCAATCTTATCCCCAAGAAATGTTTATTGTATGCAAACCCCTATGTGTCTTTCAAACACATAAATGAGTGTAGCACTATTGTTTCACCTTGATCAAGATAACTACCATAGTTGGAAGATTTCCCAATTAAATCGAAGGAATATTGTCAACATTGAAGCCACACTAAGACATTCGCAGCTCAATCATTTGCTGCAGGACAGAAGTACAGCAAAAGATGCTATCTGCCATATCCATCACAACATATACTTATATGTCACATATAATAACCAGAAACAAGCGGCTGTCATTTCTAGGCTCTGTCTGCCAGCTCCTGTCTTACTGTCTCTGGCATCATAATAGCAACATATTATCACCAAGAGATAGCACAGTGTCTAATAAAGTTCTCTCTAAGCTTCCTTTTTCATTACTTTATGTTGATTTTTATTTCTGAAACTGATAGCAACATTGTATTAATGCACTATGTTCTCCTCTGACCAAACTACATGTGGCATAACAAAATATAATTTAGAAAAATAATGCTTGGTGTGGGTAGGGTCTGCCAGCCAGAAAGACACTGTACATTTGTTTTCAAGCTATGGCTTGAAGCTGTATCCCCAGGCATGCTATCTTTTGCATCAACTAATTCTATCTCATTACGAGTTAAATTCCTGAATGAAAGACATGAGCGTGCTCTTTTGCTTTGAGTAGTGGAGAATTAAAGAACTGAGAATATCATTTAGAACAAGTTAGAATAAGAGAAATTATGTTTGTAGTTCCCATGCCATTTTATTTATTTTTTAAAAGTCATTTTACTTGAAATCTTATGTCACCATTCCCTCAGGCAATACTTACCCAGGGAAAAGTCCCATCCAAGGCTACCTTGGTCCTGTGACTCTTCCCATCTGCCCAAGCAACTCCTGCCTTAACAGGCAATATATCTCCTGCAAGTTTAAGTCGCTATTTACACAGATCAGTTTTAATGGCTATGTGACAGGTCTGGTGTTATGCCCGAGACAGAATATTCCCAGATGTACTGCATGAAATTGACATTTTCAAGCTTCTTCAGCAGGTTATAAAGATTTTATATAAATGGAAATTTCCCTTCCTTAAGTGACATTCTAAATGTTATAACCGGCTTCTGCAGGTACCAGATGAGAACTTTCTTTATTCTATCTTGTGAAATAAGGAATTATGTCAAAATGGAATTCCTAACTTCAGTGTTTCTATTCTGTTCATTAAAAGTAATTCTCCACTGATTAAGTATAAACATAACAAAATTTATGAATTTTCTTCTCTATCTTTCTTTGCTGTCATTTATTATCAACCTCCTAAACATGTAATATATAATTTAAATTAATTATATGAGGCATTCTTATTTGTGAATAAAATGGATAAAACAGCAAAATGAAAGTTCTACCAACGGTTTGCTATAAATGCATATGCTTTCACTCAAACCGTTTAAATGAACTTTTCCTATTTCCACTTGCAAGCCTTATTTAAAGGGATCTTAACTCTCAGAAATTGCTATAAGCAGCCTTTAAACATCATGTGACTTAGTAACAAAATCATTGCATGTTTGATTCTTGGTGATTCTTTTTCTCGTAGTAGCTCTTTGGCATAGGGTTTATGATAACACCTACTTCCCATGGTGACCCATAAGCCATTTATGCAAAAGTACCCGGCTCATCTATTAAGAAAATCACTTTAGTTTTCCTAGGAGAGTTGAATCTTTAAAATGAGGTAATAGGACTTCAGGTGTATTAAAGGCAAAGTAAAGGGAAATTTGTCTTTACATTCAAATTGCTGAGGTCAACGGGGTCACCCAGTATGTGCACTGCATAAAGCTTGAAGAACCAGTCCTCTACTGACTGCAAAATTTACTCCGAGAATTAGCTCAATATCCGCTTTTACTCTCTCTGCTGAACAGAGTAAAAGCCAATTGATAATCGCCAATATTTATGACCTCAGGGATAAAACATTACTACTTATTGTTTTCTAAGAGATACCATTGACCTGACATATCTGGAGAAAGAGTTAAACACAGAGACTTCCAGGGTTTCAATATATAAGATCTCATTGAGTTATTTGATGTTTGCTCTAATAACACTCTGCTGTATAAATATCAATAGCACTTTTTAGGCCTTTAAATCTAAAGCGTCCTTTGTTGATCTATCAAATTTTCTTTTCACTATTAATACAATGTAACATATTTAAGACAATTTAAAAATCAATAATTTCATCCAGTAGTAGTTTTGCACAAATTTCATGGTACACTTTATTTTTTTTATTTACTTTATGGGTATGTACTTTACTTGATGTTCTGGCTAAAAATATACCTATGCATTAGATGTATGCTTGATATTTCTAGGGCCCAGAAGAGGATCCTGAATCCCCTAGAATCAGAATCAGAGATAATGTGAACCTCCATGTTGGTGCTTGGAAGCAAAGTCTGGTCCAGTAAGAGAATAAGACGTGTTCCTAACCCCTTAGCCACCTCTCCAGCTCCGTCCCACAGTGTAATTATTCTTAGGGAGAAGGATTGAGCTTGAAATACAACCATCTGCTTAAATCTCTGGAAATAACTGAAACATGTCTTAGAAACAAGACAATATCACCCATTCCTGTAATCTCCCAAACGAGGGACACTGAAGCAGTTAGATCACAAATCCTAGGCTAGCCTAGAGTACATAGTAAAGACTTTTCTAAAAGAAACAAAGGAAAAAAAAAAAACACAACAAAATGTCTTAAAAAAGACCAAAGGTAGGCAAAGCCGTGGAAAAAAAAAAAAAAAAAAAAAAAAAAAAAAACAGTACTAGGAAGATATAACCATACACTATCTCTACTTATACTACATGCCATAATTACCAAAACAACATGGTGCTGGAACATAAAGAAATCCGCAGCTACCAGTCCATGTAATGACATAAACTTGTCACTAGTGACTGTGAGGGGATATTTATGAGTTGACTGTAGGAGGGATAGCAGTATCAATGGCCTTCCACGTCCAAGGCTCAGAGAACAGAAAGAGGTAACAGGAAGAATATAAGAGCCTAGAAATTAGATGGTGTGAAATGCTGTCTTCTGGACATGCCATCACTGTGACACATATCATCTTTCAGTAGCTGGCTTTATCTGAACTAGCCAGTTAGAAATGATCATCTTGAGTGAGGTAACCCAGAACCAGAAAGACACATATGGTATATATTGATTTATTAGTGGATATTAGCCATATAATATAGGATAAACATACTAAAATCTATAGCTCTAAAGAAGCTAAACAACAAGGAGGACCCTGGAGAAGATGCTTAATCCTCATTCAGAAGGACAAACAAGATAGACATTGGAAGTAGGAGAAGACAAGGAAAAGAACAGGAGCCTTCCACAGAGGACCTCTGAAAGACTCTACCCACCAGGGTATCAAAGGAGATACTGAGATACTGAGATTTCATAGACAAATTTTGGGCAGAGTGCAGGCAACCTTATGGAAGAAGAGGGAGATAGAAAGACCAGAGGGGACAGGAACTCCACAAGGAGAACAACAGAGCCAAAACAGCTGGGCCATCCTAAAGCAAGCTACAAATTACACCAGACAAACCACTAACAAAAGAAGTTCATATGCCCAGATAGCATCCCAAAATCACAGCCATTCTGAAAGACAGTCTGAAACCCCCAAGCCCATTCTTCTTACAGAGGGGCTGCAGAGATCAATACTCCCAACCGAGGACCAGGCATGGAGAGGACCTGGACCCCCTGTCAAAGGAAGCCCATAGGCTACTCAGTTTCCAAGTGGGTTCCCTAAGAAGGGGAACAGGGGCTATTTCTGACATGAACTCAGTGGCTGGCTCTTTGATCACCTCCCCATGGAGGTGTAGCCTTGCCAGGCCACAGAGAAAGATGATGCAGCCAGCCTTGATGAGACCTGATAAGCTAGGGTCAGATGGAAGGGGATGAGATCCTCCCCTAACAGAGGACTAGGGAAAGGGCATAGGGACTGAAGAGGGAGTGTGGGTGGGACTGGGAGGAGATGAGGGAGGGGGCTGCAGAAGGGATTCAAAATGAAAAAAATTGTTAATTAAATAATTAATTTTTAAAAATTCCATCTTGATTGAGAGAGTGCTACAGATGCCTCACACCTCATTGAGGCACTTCTGACAGTTGATGGCTACTTGATGACAGGTAGTCATGCTTCCTTTTTTCTTTCTTTCTTTCCTTCTTTTAGTTCTTATCCTCCTCCTTCTTTGTTTATATTTACTTTGGAGAACCTTACCTTCTGAGATGCTCAGATTGCACACCAGCCTATCCTGGTGATCTTTTTCAGTACGTTGTCCACCTGTTCTGTCTCCATGCTTCCCAGACTACCTCTAGTTACACAGATCCTCTAACAGCCCAGTCTGCCGAGCTCCCCAAGAACCTCACCCTTCCCTTCCATCTCTATCCCTGTACTACCAGGCCTTACTGTGGTAGCTCAGTTGACCCAACCTCTTGAATTCCATAGAACCTCACCCACATGCCTTATCAACACATTCCCAAGTATATATCTAGTTATGGAACTCAAACAGCTGCCCATCCTAAAGCAAGCTACAAATTACATCAGACAAACCACTAACAAAAGAAGTTCATATGCCCAGATAGCATCCCAAAATCACAGCCATTCTGAAAGACAGTCTGAAACCCCCAAGCCCATTCTTCTTACAGAAGTTCTCTAATGAGAATTACCTAGATGAACCCCAGGATATAGAATGTAAAAGAACAATCATACATGTCATCAAAGTACTCAAGGAATCTAAAGAAGGCACAAGGAAACAGTTCAATGAACTCAGAAACAATAGGAATAAACTCCTGAGTAAATCCCAACACAAGCACAAGCACATAGATGAACGAAATAATGAAAACAAGATGACATTTGAAAACTAAATTTAATAAAGAGATGGAAATACTTAAGTAAACTTAACCAGAAAAACTTAGCAACCCTATTAAAAAACTCAGAGAAAAGCCTTACTAGATGAAGGGACCAAATAGAAGACAAAATATCAGAACTCAAAATGAAAAAGAATTAGACAGCCTGATCAAATAATATATTAAAAATTTAAACATGTGGAAAGAACATCCAGGAACTTTAGAACACACGGGGGACCATATCTATTATTTATAAGCATGGAAGAAGAATCCAAAATCAGGACCATAGACCAGGTCTTCAATAGGATTATAAGATTTACTTTTATTGATGTTTACTTGTGTATGTGTTTGTGTATGTGCACACATGTACAGCTATTCATAGATACCAGAAGAGTCTGTGCAAATGCCTAAGCTGGAGTTCCAGGAAGAGTGTCCCTTTCCTAAGAGCATGTGGCCAGTGGCAGGTTGGCTATGCCTCAGTGGATGGCACATACCAACGTGCACATGGGGATCACTAAGCAGACTGAGAGCTTCTTTTTAAAAATGAGGCTTCTTTTTAAAAATGGGGAGAAGTTTGGTGAGAGACAGCAGGAAGTACAGAGGGTTTTAGGGTGTGTGTGTAAGCAAGATACATTGTATACATGTAGGGAAAATTTAAAGAATAAATAAAATAATTTGAAAAGCAAAGAAAACTAGAATCCCATCCAAACTTCCTGTTCTTCTTCCTTGTGCCCCTGGGTAAGAGCTAAGGAAAACCTATTCAAACATAAGGGTAGACAAAGCTTGGTCGCTAAGGAAGCAGTACTGGCAGGTAGTAGATTATTCAAATGGTGAGATATTCAAGCAGAAGGTCTCTACATCACTGGGATGAGTGTGTAAATGGGGATTATACTGCCCCACCACGAGCCTGAAGTGAAAAGCCCAATCGGTCATGGCCTGAACCCTCCAATCTGAGAACCATAATAAATGGTTTTGTTTTTCCTTTTTCCATCTTTATAAAGTACCAAGTATTTTTAAAAGTCAACCTTACTCCCAGTTCTCGAATTTTTAACTTCATGTCAACAATGAAAATATTTTTTTTCTAGAATCTCTGAATTTGTCTGCTTCTGGATTGTTTGAAAAGAAAAAGAATGAAATAATATATTATGTAATATTATATTTAATATATCCTTCACCAGGGAGGCAGAAGCAGGTGGATCTCCGTGAGTTTAAGGCCAGCCTGGTCTACAAAGTGAGTCCAGGACAGCCAAGATTACAAAGAGAATCCTGTGTCGAAGAAAAAAAAAAACAGGTAAAGACCCCTTCACTCTGAAGATTTAGGTGGTCTACAGAATTTAGACAGCAGTGATGTGTTCTCAGAAACTTCATCAACTATGGCACTGGGTCGTAGACAGAGGGATACTCATGAGGGTGCTGGAGGGTTGTTGTAAGTTAAGAAGCTTATCTAGTGACAAAACAATCAAGGGAATATCTAGTCTTTTCAATGCACAAAGGGAAACCACCCCTAGGAAGGTGCTGAGGAAAGGGTGAAAATGAACATGGCAGCCAACAAAAAGTACACAGATTTCAAGTGCAGGAACTATACCCAGAAACAATTAGCTTTGAAAAGTTCTTTTTCAGCCGTCCCCCAAAGGTGACTTAAAAATACTACGTTATGAAGGAATATTGGGATATTTATTTCCACGAAATAAATATTCTCCTGATATGCAGGTAGTTGTTTTGCTCCTTAAGCAGCCCCTGTGCCCCAGACTACACAGGCCATGCAGTCCTTCGCAGAGTATGTCTTCCCATACACACTCCAAATGTAGTCTTTAGAAGAACTGTCAAAAAAGGATCAGAATCAAAAATGGACAGACTTTCTATAGAGAGCAAAACAGGAACTACCCCAAGGAAATTTTGCACTGCCAACATTTTCTCAGCAGGGTGCCATAATTACTGAGGGCAAATAAAAGCTCAGTGTTCTTTTTTATTCTGTTTTCTAGATGAGGTTTCTAATTGAAGTTATTCTGTTCCTTTCCCGTTATTATTTGATGTATATAGAAAGGGAGTAAATATTGTGTCTATTAGTTTATAGGTCATCAAAATACCAGGAAGTCCATCCTGAGTTAATGAAAATAATCAATCGCCACTCAGAGATCCGACACGGAAGATGTAATAACTGGATGTGGTTTTGTTCTCAGTGATGGTTATCACTGCATGGCTTCCACGTCGGGAGGAAGAGTGTAGCCACAGGAATCAGTGGGTTTGGAGGCCAGATGAGTAAGTGTCTAATAATTTTCAATGCTACAATTCTTTTTTAATTTAAATTTTATTATATTAATTACAGTTTATTCACTTTGTATCCTAGTGTTAACACACTCCTTTACTCCCTCCCAATGGCATCCTACCTCCTTCATCTCCTTCCATGCCCCTCTGATAAAGGAGGACTTCCTCCCTTGCTATCTAAACCCAGTCTATCAGGTCCCCTGAGGACTGACTGCATTTGTCTTCCCCTGTGGCCTGGTAAGGCTGCTCACCCATCAGGAGGAGGTGATCAAAGAGCCAGCCACTGAGTTCATGTCAGAGACAGTTCCTGTTCTGTTTACTAGGAGACCAACTTGGACACTGAACTACCATGTGCTCCATCTGTGCAGGGGTTCTAGGTTATCTCCATGCATTGTCTTTGGTTGGAGTATTAGTCTCAGAAAAGACCCTTTGGCCCAGATTTCTTGGTTCTGTTGCTCTCTTTGTGGGGCTCCTGTTCCCTATCTTTCTATCTTCTTCCTTCTTCCATAGGATTCCCTGCACTCTGACTAAAGTTTGGCTATGATTATCACTATCTGCTTTGATAACCTATTGTGTAGGATATTTCAGAGGCCTTCTGTAGTAGGCCCTGTTCCCTGTTTTCTCCCTCCTCTGATTTCCATCCCATTTGCCTTTCTGAATTAGGATTGATCCTCTTACCCAGGGTCCTCCTTCTTGATTAGCTTCTTTAGGTGTATAGATTTTAGTATGTTTATCCTATATTATATGTCTAATATCCACTTATAAGTAAATATGTCTTCCTGCTTCTGGGATATCTCACTCAGGATGATCTTTTCTAGATCCCACCATTTGCCTGCAAATTTCATGATTTCCTTGTTTTTAATTGCTGAGTAGCATTCCATTTTGCAAATGTATCATAATTCCTGTATCCATTTCTCTGTTGAGGGACATCTGGGTTGTTTCCAGGTTCTGGTTATTACGAGTAAAACTGCTACAAACATGGTTGAGCAAATGTCCTTGCAGTATACTTGAGCATATTTTGGCATTTATATGCCTAGGCTTGGTATAGCTGGATCTTGAGGAAGCATTATTACTAATGAAACTGAAAAGTGTCCATAAAGCAAAGGACGCTGTCATCAGAACAAAATGACAGCCCACAGACTGGGAAAGGATCTTCACCAATCCTTTATCAGAATATATAAAGAACTCAAGAAGTTAAAAAGCAACATATCAAGTAATCCAATTAAAAAAATTGGAGAATTTTCTGCAGAGGAATATCGAATGGCAGAGAAACACCTAATAATGTCCTTAATTAACAGGGAGATGCAAATCAAAATGACCCTGACATTTCACCTTACAACCATCAGAATGGCCACGATCAAAACCTCAAGTGACAACACATGCTGGAGAGGATGTGGAGAAAGGAGAACCCTACTGCATTGCTGCTGGGAATGTAAACTTGTACAATACTAGAATTATTAATTCTTAAGGGGCCATTGTTTATATCATCAAACTACTCAAATATTTATGTCCAGACTTCCTTGCTGTTCTGTGGACAAACCACAAAGTTTGAATCAGTGTAATTATTTTAGCTCATGACCCATTAGTTAAAGTTTTAACTCCTGGGTGAGCTTACTCCATTACCAATTGTTTGTTTATGCTCTTCTGACCGCTTTTCATCTCTGCTGAAAAAGAGCTGATATGCACAGGAGTAGACACCTGAGTGTCTTAAACTGGTGTTTCAAGTAAGGATGGCAGACACCCTACCTTCAGTGAAACTTATACCTCTAAATCATGACACAAGACAAATATACTTTAAGCCACACTCTGTATCTTGATTGCAACATGCAAACTACAAATATTGGTCTTCTCCAGTTTGTAATAATCATTTATTTCCCACCTTAACACAAAAATCAACTACCAAGAGTTCCACAGATAAATAACCTCAGAAGAAATACTGAAATTTCATTACACATTGCTTGCAAGTGTGTCTGTCAAGTAAAGATGCATTGAATATACAACAGTGGTTCTGTAAAAGCACATTGTTTCCTGATATCATAGCCATCTTTGTAGATGTACACTGATGTTCACTAAATACCCAAAACTCTGAACATTGTGATTCAGACTGTGAACCCATTATTAAGAAACACTACTGTGTTGTGAGATGTTGTTGCTCTCTGTATGTGTGTGTGAGTGTGTGTGTGCTATTAAAGTTATACGACATGAGATTTTTAACATGATAGGCTTCTAGCATATTGATGAAATACTGTAGGTACCTGCATTCTCCATGTCTGTTACCGCAGAGGAATGGCAATCAGTGAGTGGAAATTGATTCTTTAGAAATATCATCTGCAACATTAGAAGAGTTGCTGAATACATTACTAGCTAACATACCACAGACATCAGTAACTTAATGTGTAGAGAGCTAAGGAGTGAATCTGATGCTCCTTCTTCCTCCTCCTCCTCCTCCTCTTCTGTTGCTGCTTCTGTTTCTGCTTCTTCCTCCTCCTCTTCCTCCTTTATCCTCCACCTCACTTTTCTCTTCCTTCTCATTTTCTATCTCCTCCTCTTCTTCTTATCCCAAGAATTTTAGCTTCCCATTTCTCTAGATAAGACATGAAAATTTGATTATTTCCGTTTTCTAATGAACTTAAGGATTAAAACAATTGCATGTGAAATTACTTTTCCTTATAGTTCTGGTACTTTTTTCTTAAATTTTTATTTTTATATTAATTACAGTTTATTCATTTGTATCCCAGCTGTAGCCTCCTCCCTCATTCCCTTCCAATCCCACCCTCAGTCTCTCATCTCCTCCCATGCCCTTCTTGAAGTTCACTGATAGGGTAGGTCCTCCTCCCCTTCCATCTGATCCTAGTTTATCAGGTCTCATGAGGACAGGCTACATTGTGCTCTTCTATGGCCTGGAAAGGCTGTTGCATTCTCACGGGGAGGTGATCAGAGAGCCAGCCACTGAGTTCATGTCAAAGACAGTCCCTGTGACCCTTACTAGGAAACCCACTTGGATACTGAGCTGCCATTGACTACATCTGAGCAGGGGTTCTAGTTTATCTAGGTTATATCCATGAATGGTCCTTGAATGGAGTATCAGTATCAGAAAAGACAATAATACCCAGATTTTTTTTGTACTGTTGCTCTCCTTGTGGAGCTCCTGTCTTCTACAGGTCTTACTATCTTCCTCTTCTTTCATAAGATTCCCTGCACTCTGCCCAAACTCTGGTTGAGTATCAGCATCTTCTTTGATACACTGCTGGGTAGATTCTTTCAAGGGCCCTCTGTGGTAGGCTCCTCTGGTGTTTCTTCTTTTCTCCCTCTTCCAATGACCATCCCATTTGTCTTTCTGAGTGAGGGTTGATCATCTTACCCAGGGTCCTCCTTTTTGCTTAGCTTCTTTAGGTATACAGATTTTAGTATTTTTATTGTATATTATACATCTAATATCCACTTATAAATGAGTATATATACCATGTGTGTCTTTCTGCTTCTGGGATATCTCATTCAGGATGATCTTTTCTAGATCCCACCATTTGCCTACAAATTTAATGATTTCCTTGTTTTTAATTGCTGTGTAGCATTCCATTGTGTAAATGTACCACAATTTCTGTATCCATTCCTCAGTTGAGGGACACCTCGGTTGTTTCCAGGTTCTGGCTATTACAAATAAAGCTGCTGCAAACATGTTTGAGCAAACATCCTTGCTGTATATTTGAGCACATTTTGAATATATGCCTAGGATTGGTATAGCTGGATCATGAGGAAGCACTGTTTCTAATTGTTTGAGAAAGCACCAGATTGATCTCCAAAGTGGATGTACAAGTTTATATTCCCACCAGCATTTGAGCAGGGTTCCACTTTCTCCATATCCTCTCCAGCATGCGTTGTTACTTGAGGTTTTTTTTAATTCTTTATTAATTACACTTTATTTACTTTTATCCCCCCTGTGGTTCCCTCCCTCCTCCCATCCCAATCCCTCCCTTCCTCCACCCTCTGCATATATGCTCCTCCACAAGTCCACTGGTAGGGGAGGTCTTCTTTTCCTTCCTTCTGATCCTAGTCAATTAGGTCTCATCAGGAGTGGCTGCATTGTCTTCACCTGTGGCCTGGTAATGCTGCTTCCCCATCAGGGGGAGGTAATTAGAGAGTAGGCCAATCAGTTCATGTCAGAGACAGTCCCTGTTCCTATTACAATGGAATCCACTTGGATACTAAACTGCCATGGGCTCCATCTGTGCAGGGGTCTTAGGTTATCTCCATGCATAGTGTCCTTGGTTGGAGTATCAGTCTCAGGAAAGACCCCTGTGCTCAGATTTTTTGGTTCTGTTGTTCTCCTTGTGGAGTTCCTGTCCTCTCCAGATCTTACTGTTTCCCACATCTTTCCTACGATTCCCTGCACTCTTCCCAAAGGTTGCCCATGAGTCTCAGCATCTGCTTTGATAGTCTGCAGGGCAGAGCCTTTCAGAAGTCCTCTGTGTCAGACTCCTGCCTTGTTCCCTCTTTTCTCCTTCTTCTGATGTCCATCCTCTTTGCCTTTCTGGATAGGAATTGAGCATTTTAGGAAGAGTCCTCCCTCTTGATTAGTTTCTTTAGGTGTACAGATTTTAGTAGTTTTATCCTATATTATATGCCTATATAAGTGAGTATATACCTTGTGTGTCTTTCTGCTTCTGAGATAGCTCACTCAGAAAGATCTTTTTCAGATCCCTGCAAAATTTACCTGCAAATTTCATGATTTCCTTGTTTTTTTATTGCTGAGTAATATTCCATTCTGTAGATGTACCACAATTTCTGTATCCATTCTTCAGTTGAGGGGCATCTGGGCTCTTTCCAGCTTCTAGCTATTACAAATAAGGCTGCTACAAACATGGTTGAGCAAATGTCCTTATTGTGTACTTGAGCCTCTTTTGGGTATATGCCTAGGAGTGGTATAGCAGGATTTTGAGGAAGCGCTATTCCCAGTTGTCTGAAGAAGCCCCAGATTGATTTCCAGAATGGTTATACAAGTTTACATTCCCACCAGCAGTGGAGGAGGGTTCCCCCTTTCTCCACAACCTCTCCAGTGTGTGTTGTCACTTGAGTTTTTGATCTTAGCCATTCTGATGTGTGTAAGGTGAAATCTCAGGGTTGTTTGATATACATCTCCCTGATGACCAAAGATGCTGAGCATTTCTTAAAGTGTTTCTCTGCAGTTCACTGTTCCTTAATTGAGAATTCTCTGTTTAGCTCTGTACCCCATTTTTTAATTGTATTACTTGATTTGTTGCTTTTTAACTTCTTGAGTTCTTTACATATTCTGAATATTAGTCCTCTGTCAGATATAGGGTTGGTGAAGATCCTTTCCCAGTCTGTTGGCTGTTGTTTTGTTCTGATGACAGTGTCCTTTGCTTTACAGAAGCTTTTCAGCTTCATGAGGTCCCATTCATTGATCATTGCTCTTAGAGCCTGTGCTGTTAATGTTCTGTTCAGGAAGTTTTCTCCTGTGCCAATGAGTTCTAGATTCTTCCCCGCTTATCTTTTAAAAGATTTAGTGTGTCTGGTTTTACGTTGAGGACTTTGATCCACTTGGACTTTAGTTTTGTGCAGAGTAATAAGTGTGTATCTATTTGCATTTTTCTACATGTAGACATCCAGTTAGACCAGTACCATTTGTTGAAGATGCTGTCTTTTTTCCATTGTATGGTTTTGGCTTCTTTGTAAAAAAATGAAGTGTCTGTAAATGAGTGTGTTTATTTCTCAGTCTTCTATTCGATTCTATTGATCCACCATTCTGTTTCAATCCCAGTACCATGCAGGTTTTATTACTATTACTCTGTAGTACAGCTTGATATCATGGATGGAGTTACCTCCAGATGATCTGTTGTTGTGGAGGATTGTTTCGGTAATTCTAGTTTTTTGTTTTTTCATATAAAATTGAGAATTCCCAAGTTTGCAGCTGCAGCACCACTGAGCTAATGTATCGTCTACATTTGCATTTGCTCTGGCAGGCCAAAATCTGAGAATCAAGAACAGAGGCATCCATTGTGCTTTCCAATTAGACTTGCTAAAGATTGGGTGTGCCTTCAAGTGAGTATGTGCAGAGCCCTAGATCCAGGGTTCCTCTATGCTAGTAGCCAGACATCAGATCCCTCCCACCCACACCCCCACTGTCGGCAACATACTGATTCTTGGGACAGTGTTCTCAACATTGAAGCCCCTGTTCTTCAGGTCTATCAGTAGAGTCCAGGCAAACAACTCTTGGAGCCCAGACAGATCTGAATACCAGAAGGACAGTATGACAGGCCTGTAGGTCGCTGGGGTATTCAGGAAACTTGCGCATGCACATTGAGCCAGTGAACATCGCCAGTACCCACACCCACTACTGCGCTGCAACCCCCTCCTCACATTCCAGGCATATACACTCTCTAGCACCCTGTCCTTCAAGACATACTTCCATGCACACTCACATGCTTGCTCACCCACATTTGTGCATCCATGCCTGCAGACCTTTCTCCCTTAGGTACAGCTGAAACACTAACGCACACTCTCAAATCAGTGGACATCTCTCATCTTCCTGAAGAATACTCCAGACACCTGAAAAAGGCAGACCCATTCTGAAGTACAGACTCTAGGAACAAACAGTGAAGGTAAAGGATAAACAGATGGCCAGAGGTCAGTGTAAGAACACACCCAACAAAAATTTGGACATCTTCTGTGGCCTAGCAAGGCTGTTCCTCCCTCAGGGGCGGGGAGGGGGGGAAGGTGTCAAGGGTCAAGGTGTCATTGAGTTCATGTCAGAAATAATCCCTGTTCCCCTTAGTAGGGTACCCACTTGGATACTGAGCTACCATGGGCTATATCCAAGCAGGGGTTCTAGGTTATATACATACATGGTCCCTTGGTTGGAGAAACAGTCTCATAAAAGACCCCTGTGCCCTGCTATATTTGGTCCTTTTGGAGCTTCTGTCCTCTTCAGGTCTTACTAACTTCCCCTTCTTTCATATGATTCCCTGCACTCTGCCGAAGGTTTTGTTATGAGTCTTAATATCTGCTTTGATACACTGCTTGGTAGAGTCTTTCAGAGGCCCTCTGTGGCCTGAAGAGACCTGATAATCTAGGGTCAGATGGAAGAGGAGGAGGTCCTCCCCTATCAGTGGACTTGGAAAGAGGCAGGGAGAAGATGAGGGAGGAATTGTGGGATTTGGAGGGAATAAGGGAGGGCATAATGGCTGGGATACAAAGTAAATAACTTATGATTAATATAAAAAAGGAAAAATTAGTATAAAAATGCTGGACATCATGGCTTCACCAGCAATCTCCAAAATCAATGGATATTTAAATTCATCAGAAACACAGGAAAATGATAAAGCTATGCTTATCCAGTTATTAGAGGCACATAAAGGGGAAACAAACAAATCTCTCAAAGAAATAGCCACACAAGTCGAGGTAAATAAAGAGAAAGTAAACAAAGCTCTCAAAGAAATACAGGCAAATACAGCCAAACAAAAAGAGGCACAAGTAGAGGCACAATTAGTGGTGTATAGAGAGGAAACAAACAAAAATTTGAAGCCATCATAGAATGATAAGAATCAATATTCAAACAGATGAAGGAAATGGTGCAAAGCATGAAAACGGAATTAGAATCAATAAAGAAAACACAAACAGAGGAAACCCTGGAGCTGGAGAACTTAGAGAAAAGATAAGGAACCACAAAGGTAAGCATCACCAACAGAATACAAGAGTTGGAAGAGACAATCTCAGGTGCTGAAGATACAATTGCAGAAATCAATATTTCTCTCAAAGAAAAAGTAAAATTGGAAAAGTCCACAAAACAAAACATCCAAGAAATCAAGGATGCCATGAAAAGACAAAAATCTAAGAATAATAGGAATAGATGAAAATGAGGATTCCAGGCTCCAAGGTCCAGAAAATATTTTCAAGAAAATCATAGAAGAAAATTTTCCCAACTTAAAGAAAGAGATATTTATAAACATACAAATGGCCTACAGAATACCAAATAGTCTAGACCAGAAAAGAAACTCCTCACTTCACATCATAGCCCAAATACTAAATCTGCAGAACAAAGAAAAAATACTAAAAGCAGCAAGGGGAAAAGGCCAAATAACATATAAAGGTAGACCTATCAGAATCACTCCAGACTTCTCAACAGAAACTATGAAAGCCAGAAGGGCCTGGGCAGATGTCAGGCAGACTTTAAGGGACCACAGATGCCAACCCAGACTACTATACCTAGCAAAGCTTTCAATTAACATAGATGGAGAAAACAAAATATTCCATGACAAAACTAAACTTAAAACAATATCTACATAGTTCTGGTGCTTTATATTGTGAGAATTTTGTTTACTTTTCCTGTAGCTTCATGTATTTTAATTGGAATTTGGGAGCTTGCTGTTTAATTGTCTGGCTTCTCTGGCTAAACAGAAGATTCTCTGTGGAGGAAGTCCTTGTCTGTCTCTCTTTAGTACTGTCTCCAAATGGAGAAGAGGCAAAAATAACTCTTCAATGCATTGGTCAGACTGGTCATTGCTGAAACAAAATAAAGTTGGCAACCTACGGGAAGAAAAATGTTTTGTAGCTCATGGCTTCAGAGATTTCAGCTCTCTTGCCTATTTCTAGTTCCACTGTATAATAAGACATCACATCAGAGAATGTCTAGTGGTGCAAGTTACCCAAACTGTAGCACCTAGGAAAGAAAGTGAGAGGCTGACTGGAGATGAGGGATTTTTCCTTTTATTCCACCCACACTCCAGTACATGGAGTAATACATTTAGAGTCTTTCCTCTTTAGCCAGTCTTTGCTGGAAAAGCTCCACAGGCATATCTCAAGGTATGCTCTAGGTACACTAAGTCCAACAAAGCTGACCAGCAAGACTAAGCAAAATATTTGCTTATTCAAGACAATGAATGAATAGATGAGTCAAACAACTTGAGAAGTCCTAGAGAAATGGCTCACAAGTTAAGACCACTTACGGCTCTTGCACCCTCAGCCAGCTCCAGGATCCTGAAAGTTATATTCCAGCACTTCCACCCCTCCATACACACACACACACACAAAGAATTTGAGAGCCATTAGCTTTTTGTGATCATAAATCTTAGGTGTTCCATGTATATTTGCCCTGTGTTATCATCACATACACCATTACCAAAGTTCAATGGACAACAGCAATTATTCAGATCACTGGAGTGTTGAAACTATTTTTACCATTGGAAAAATCACCAGCATCTGATTTGAACAACCAAAGAACTATAGATGTTGACCAAATTTAGCATCTGGTTCCTTATTACTTTATTTACTTACATTTCTATAAAAATTAGCTGATATTATGTGAGAATATTTTCAACATTGCAAGACAATATAATTTCATACTTGAAATTTCAGGGATATTATGTTGGTTTGATGAGTTTATTTATTTAGGAACAGTATAAACCCATGAACCTAACCTCAAAACTATCAAACAGTAGCTTGGACTGAGCAAAGACATCAGGACCCAATATTAGTCACTTTTAAGCCAACTCAATGTCTATGTGTCCTATGAGCCATTTATACAGCCCAGACTAGGAATGAATAAATAATCCTTCTAAGAATGCTGTCTAGGCTAACAGATGTCGATTTATCAGATGGATAAGGGAAGCGAACTTAAAGCTACTAGGTCTTCAAAGAAATATAATCTCCAGTACCAACAGTGTTCTAGCTAAAATTTAAGATATTAAGGGAAAAGGTCAGGATGGAGGGTAGCACTTGTTACTGAAGATAGAAGTAATACAGCATAGACCCTTGTGATAATTGTTAATCTTCATCTGTGTCAAATCAAGCCGTCTACTCACAATACATTGGGATAATGTACCTACAAATATACACTAAATTATGAATGAGGTCAGCCAATCTACTTTAATAATGGTTTCTTGTTTTAACCTTCCCCCAATTTTTAGCATTTTTCATCAACTACCCAAACATTAAGGACATTTGCTTAATTAAAATACAGACTAATATACATAATCTCTGAAAGATTTGATACATCAAGACGTGAGTTAACAAAAATAACCTCTGCCTGTCAGACAGACATTTTTTCCTTGAAGGCGTCCACACAGGATCCAGTTTTCAAGTGTGAGATGATGGATCAAACAGACCTGTAAGGAAAAAAAAAGAGAAAGGCAAGTTTTAAAAAATTTTAAGGAAACATGAGTGGAATTGTGGTGTATTGGTGGGAAGAAAAGCACAGAGAAGCAGCTTAGAGCTGCTTCTGGTGAGTACCCTTCTCTCTCCCTACCAAGCCCTCAGCTGTTTTTCATAGTGCTACACATGAAAGTCTTGAGGAAATCTCTAAAGAGTTGTAGGTAGGCAGCCAGGAATCCAATAGTTCCCGTTAGGATAGAGGCCAGAAGAAATCTGAGGTGAATTGAAGTGATCTGCTCTTTACACAGAGTTGCTGGATAGATTAAGTGAGAGAAACTGCGAAGGATCTGAGAAAAGCCAGAAAACAAAAGCCAGAGAGTGTGGCTATGTTAACACAGCTATCATAAGAGCTTATCTCCAGAAGGAGAATTTGGTATTGATTTAAATGATCAGTACCTTTATACCTTTATGCATTATCCACATTTTAATTAACACTCACTGTGTGGGGAAAAAACAAAAGACTTGGACAAGATTGAGCAAGTTAGGGTTTGAGGACTAAAGATTTCTTAGATCTGTGGTCTGGAATGACTCCTTGAGCTTAGTGGCAATTGGTCACTTCTATTTGAGACAAACCATAAAGCCCACACAGTAATCTAGGTAGAAAAATATTCTTCCAATGCAGGTTCTCTGCATAATCTTTTGTTTTCTTCTCTTGAAGAGCTCTGGCTGGTGGGCTGGTGTCTGCAGGTTCATTCAGAATAACCTTATGACAAATTACTGGGTTTATGGAGTTTGTCTGGTGCACTCCAGCAACCTGTCTCTTTGCCCTACTCTTATGGTCTCTTTAGCCTCAGGCTCTCAGTGTGCATGGCTAGTCTATCAAAGCCTGCTCTCAAAAGGTGAGCACAGTATAATCATACTGAAAAGTATCTGACCCTGCCACAAAGTGAGTTATTTATAAGAACTCAGAGTTTAAATGCACTGCAGTCAAACACACAAAATTTGTACCGAAAGCCCTACAGTAGAATTTCAGTTTTCCCCAAGCCTTATCTTTCTTCTCTCAGGCCTATCACCCACTGATGCTCAACTTCTTTTTACATCATTGGCAGAGAACGCATATATTTCCATTTGGAGGAAGAACTGGATTGTGGTTATGTATGATTGTGAATCCATATGTATGTTCACTTGGATGATGTGGAAAATGAGTAGTATGCACATATATTTAAATGTTACTCTGAATGTTAAGAGAGGAGTCCTTGGACATTTGCCATTATGCCATGTAGAGCCACCATCTTAATATTATAAAGTAACTTCCGCTTACATTTACATCTTGAAAAACATGAATAAAATATTTAAGTAAAATTTTACTGTAAAAAATAATGAAAGATGATGAAAAGATGTTCATAATACCGAGGGTTATCATTTTCATATTTTCCCTCAAGTCTTACTTCTTAGACATCGTTACATCTTCATGTCATCAGATTATAATCAATAACACAATCAATAGCATCTTCATTTACTCTATGTGCTGTAAATGAAAAACATTCTTTTGGTTACAAATGCTCAGGAACAGATATTTATCTGCTCCACAAATTGCAAGGAGAAAAATTTGCCTGTGCGTCATTATAGCTACATTTGCAATACCCAGTTTGTCTGTTGTATAAGAAAGAGGTTAGCACAGAGGTTTCTGTCAGTCCCAACTTTCTCTCCAGAAGAGGCACACAGTGAATGTGTCACCAAGTGATTTCTATTTGCTGTGAGTGTTCAGAGGCTTTATCAGCAGCAGAAGCACTGGAAATGCTGATACAGCTGTCAGAGAGGAGGGAATGTCACAGAAATCCTCAGAATCTAAGGGAGGGCCTGGCAGCTCTGTCGGCTTAGCATTACCTTGGAAAATAAGAAGAGGCTCAATCTGCAGGCATGTTTATGATTTTCTTATTAGATGTCACAAGTGGCTCATTTTTTTCTAAAATGTAAGAGCTGTATTGATGGGTAGCTATTCGAATTATAGCTAGTAACCTCTGAGGTAGAGACATACAGATAGAGATGAGCAGAAACCACACAGAAGGAGGTCTGGAACGAAACTACCAAGATTTAAATCTGTAAACTTTGAGTTACCAGGTGAGGTCCCTTGAGAAAATCATTGACACCTAACAGCATAGAGAGTGTTTGCTTCATACAGGTCTTGTTCAGAATACACGAGGTAATGTTTATGTAAAAACAGGCAGCTATTTACTGTTATAAGGTTTTTTCTTTGGTAAAAGGTTGAAAAATAATATTGGACCTCATTATATTTTTTTTAATTTTTTTAACTAGTTTCTCCAGTGTTTGTTTATTGTTGATACATGTGACCTCTCTGATCACCAGCCAGCTTTTTTGTTGTTGTTGTTGTTCTCATCTCATTGTTCCTTAAATATCATACCTTAATTTTGTTTTTTAAGTCAATTTATGTAGTAATATTGGGAATATAGAAATAAATAGACACATATTAGTGAATGCTCCCTATATGCCACAACCTCTTCTAAGTATTATAAGTTGCCTTTTTAAAAATTTTCCAAAAACCTTATGGAGATCATCCATCATGGTCTGTTTTACTAAAGCTTTGTCATCTAGGTTGTCTTATCAAGGGAAGCTTGTAGTTCAGAGCTTGGATTCCAATCAAGGGCAACCAGGTACAGACCTCAGTCTGCTGCTGGTGGAATGATATTAAAGGAGTAGGCACCTGGGATGGAGAGATCTGAATAAGGCATAAGAGTGCCACCCAGTGATGTAGTCATGAAATAGCGCTGAATTATCCTGAAGCCTGGGGAACTGCAAAATAATAGCACTAAAATTTGACAGGGGCTGTCTCTGGCATGAACTCACTGACAGGCTCTCTGTTCACCTCACCCTGGTGGGTGCAAAGTTGCCAGGCCGCAGAGGAAGACAATGCAACCAGTCCTGATAAGACCTGATAGGCTAGGGTCAAATAGAAGGGGAGGAGGACCTCACCTATCAGTGGACTGTGGAAGGGGCATGGAGGGAGAAGAAGGAGGGAGGGTGGAATTGGGAGGAGGGGAGGCAGGGGCACATCCCGGATACAAATTGAATAGATTGTAATAAATGGTAATAATACAAAAATTAAAAAATAAATGCTAAAAAATATTCCATGAAAAATGCCCCAGGGACAGGATAGTGTCTCAGATAAAATTGGACTTGGTACCATTGGGAACTGAGTTATCAACAAAGGCAGTAAAATATTGAGGAATCTGTTTTTACCTTTTTTTTTTTTTTTGAAATTTAAACTTAGGATATTGGTCAAACATGACAAGAGATACCTTTAAAAGTGAAGCTCTTGTGTTGTTAAATATTTTTAACCTTAAAAGAATACACATAAATATTTGACAATTTATGTTCCAGGTACTGGCTCAAATGAACTGTGACACTGTGAGCTTCCATCTCTTTGTGTTTCTCTGCTGTAGGCAAGACTTTGAGTAATAGATTTCATTTTCTCATCAAAAGCTTCATTAGCACGATTTGGCATTAAACTCTGGAAAGAAATTAGAATATATTGATTAGCAATTAATAGGTGGAAGAGAGTGGATCAATGGGAAGCAGCAGGTGTGACAGAAGGGCAAAATGATGAAAGTCTAAAATCCTGAAGCATTTCCTAGCCAGGACAGTACTTGATGGTGAAAATGTTTGACTGTTCTCAATAAAGGAGCTATTTTCTTCCCACCGCAATCTGGAAGAGTTATTTCTTTAGACAAAAAGCCAGTATCATGCCCGCGTCCTGATTTTACGGGCTTATCTCTGCCAAAAGAACATTGTGATACTTAGAAAGCAGTCCGAGTCTCCTAAAATTGCATAAACAACAGTTTTGGTAAAGTATTTCTTACTGTGGACTCAAAGTATGTAAGAGAGAAAATAGATAAATTGCCAAACCAGAGAAGCTCTTCCCAAAGGAATATGGATAATGAGAGGAGTTTAGACAAACTTGGTAATCTTGAAAAATGCAGAGATTTAAGATAATAAACTTTCTTTGTTATTAATTATATGGCCTTGTTATGGTTAAAAATCCATTTGGCATGATCAGCATAGTACTAGTATATCCCAAATATCTGAAAGAGGATGAGTAACTGCAAACCTCAACTTGTTCACAATAGACTTGCCATACTGCTTTTACTCACTCAACTCTGGCCACCCTTTGTCTAAACATGCTTTTGTTTTGTATAATAATTCACAATGAACACAATGCTCTTCTATTCTAATAACTGCAAATAGTCATTATCAGTAATACTTCATTTTTCTACTATTCAAGCTTTCATAGCAGCTATAATTTGAAAAAAGTTTTAGTTAACCAACATGGTCTCCACTTGATTACATTCCTGGAGAGGGAGGCAATGCCTCTCATACATTATTGCTTGAGTAGTTAGCTCTTGTATCTACATCTGTGTTTTCAGGAATATATCAAGCACATAGGTGTCTAGCACAGTAGATGTTGTGTTCAAAGAATGTTCTATGTTTATCATGTCAGTTCTCTTTTCTGCTTCCTGCTGGTTAGGGTCATTAGGTTCCTTGAAGCCAGTCAAACATTCAGTTGAGGAAATCTCCAACTTCTTGTCTCACAACAGCAACCAGGAACAGCAAAAGGGAAGCAGCCTTGTCAAAAATTGTATTAGATTTAACATAAATAAAAGAACTGAAGCTCTTAAAATGTAAATAGCTTGACTATGGCTATTCATTACTAAGAAAATCAACATCTAACAGTCTCCAAAATATAGAGTGAATTGACACATAATGGGTAGATAGCTTATAGATGCAGGAAATGGAGGGAGTCATGATTTACAGATAATAAAGGAAGACAAAACAAATGAAAATGAAGCTTAGATAAGTTGGTTATTCAAATATGAGGACAATATTTGTAGTTAAAATTAAGATAAGCTAGAGAAATATACATCTAACACGTCATCACCAAGCGTCCTTTGCTTGCTTTAGCATCAAGCAGATGGTAGAATGAAAGCGGCTACTATCAAGCTAGAAATTCTCTCACTACAAACCAAATTACTTACACATTATGGGGGATTGTCTAAATTGCAGGTCATGCTGTCTTGCTTCAAATTTAACCCATGACCTAACTAAATAAGAAAGCAAAATAAAAAGGAAAATTTGGTCTATAACAATTCTGCTGTAATAAGATTGGAACTGTTATAGGACATTGTCCTTTGAGTACAATAGGCCTTAGCATCTTAATCAGAACGTCTTTGATAAGCCACAAGAAAACTTCAGTATGTTCATCCTGTTGGCATTGATCCCTCTCAGTAGGAAGGGGCTGGGAGGGCCATTTGGCTCTCCCTGAAATTCCAGCCACTCCTTTCTGTGTCAACCTTCCAGATCTGCCTGTACTTCTGCCTCAGATACAGGTTGTCTCAGGCAGTGCTTGAGTATGCAGGGGGTGGAAGGAACAATTGAAGAAGGAACTCCATCTACACAGCTACAGTAAAATAATTACCCCACTGAGTGTGAACTTTTTTTATGCCCTTGCTTTTGTAAAGGACAAACACTATACTATAAATTAACATTTTATTCAAACTCTGATATAAAATCTCTACATCATCCTTGATGAACTCATTGGTTCACCAAATTAGACTTGGATAAAATTATTCCTTTAGGCTCTTGCTGGTGCTTTATATGAGGTGAATATATTCATCATTATTATTTACAATTTATTCATTTTTTTATTCCAGTTGTACTCCCCTCCCTCATTTCATCTCTGCCTCATGCTCTCTCTCTTCTTCCCCTATTCCTTTTCTCTAGTCCACTGATAGGGGAAGTCAACTGAGTTCATGTCAGAGACTGTCTCTTCTCTTACTAGGGAACCCACATGGAGACTGATCTGTCTATGGGGTACATCTGAGCAGGATGTCAGGGTCCTTTTATATCTCCCTCCTTCTATAAGACCCACTGTACTCTGTCCAAAGTTTGGCTGCGAGTCTCTGAATCTGCTTCGATCCTCGGCTGGTTGAAGTCTTTTAGAGGATATCTGTGATAGGCTCCAGCCCTGTTTCCTGTCTTCTACAGCTTTCAGTGTGTTTTCCCTTCAGAAAGAGAATAGTACTCAGCTATTAAAAACAAGGAAATCATTAAATTGCAGGCAAATGGATGGAAGCAGAAAAGATCATACTGAATGAGGTATCCCAGAAGCAGAAAGACACACATGGTATATACTCATTTATACGTGCATATTAGACATATTATATAGGATAAACATACTGAAATCTACATACATAAAGAAGCTAAATAACAAGGAAGACCGTAGAGAAGATGTGAATATACTCTCGGTCCGTAGCTCCCAAAGAAAAGTAAAAGAACAGAGATATATGTACATTTTATATATATAAGAAGTGTACTCCTGGAATACAAAAACATATTCTAAAAGTTATTATTCTACTGCCTTAGAATACTTAATAGAATGTTTTTAATAAAAGTTTACAAAGATTAACAGTAAACAAACAAGGGAAACATAAAAGCTGGACCTAAAAAAGTATAGAATAATAAGTTAAAGTTTTGTTCCAGAGAGAAAATATTGCTAGAATAAAAGTTAGTGTTATTGAATATATAAGTCGTACTTAAACAAACACACAAACACACACACACACACCACACAAATGTATGTATCGATAGTTCAAATTTAATAATGCATTCTGTACTTTTATCTACTAAATCTGGTATACTTATTCATGTAATACTCAATTGTTTAAAACTAGATTAAAATTTTTTGTTTACAAAAAAGTTTTAACCAGGATAGGACATTTGATATTCTTACATTGATTACTTTAAAATTGTTTTGCATAACCATTTATTTCTTTAATGACTATATTTTCCTATTGATTCTTTGGAAATGTATTTGTTAATTTTATTGTATTAATTATTTTGATTGTGTATACACAGTTTTTAAGCTTTTATTATATTTATTATTTTTATTGTGTATGTGTGTGTGTGTGTGTGTGTGTCACATGAATGGAGAACAAAAGATGACTTTCAAGATCTGGATTTCTTACCATGGATTCTAAGTTTGCAACTCAGATTGTCCAGCCCGAGCAACATGCATTTTTATTCACTGAACAGCCTTGCTGACCTGACAATTTATTTTTAAGACAATGTTTTTTAAAGATAAATATTCTATATATAACATCCCAAAAGAGAGTTATTTTATTGAACAAGACCTTTATAATTTTTCAGGATATTTTGTTGAAATACAGAGAAAAAGATAGTGACATAGGACATAGAAAGAGGGGTGAAGATAAGAGAGAACACAGGTAGACAATACATTCTGCTAATTCTAAACCATCTTTTTGTCTATCCTAACTTTATTGTGAGCTGTGAGTGTTGAAAATAGCAAGCCCTTCTCAGAATCTAATCACTCATAGAAAGGAAAATTCCTAGTTTCAGGCCAACATCTCTACATACAGCAGGAGGATTATAAACATTGAACAAAACTGAATAACAGCGGTAGAAACTGCCTTTCAGCCTATCTCTGAGAAACAAACATGCTAATTTGTAGTCTCCCCTCACGCATGCCTGCCTCATTATAATCCACTCTCCACAAGGAGGCAGCCAAAATGTAAACCTCTGCTTAAAACCCATTCAAACAATCCCATCACTCTCAGCATAAAGATCTGTCCTTAGCACAGCCTGTAATTAAAGGGACTCAGAGCTCCAGTTGCCACCTGTTGTTCTGTGTAATCATTTGAAGTACCTCCCTTTCACTCTCGAAATATGATTCAGTTTAGACAATAAATTACATGGTTAGCTCTCCAAGTTCTGCTTTTTACTCCTATCCTACCTTCCTTACCCTACATGCCCCAGACACTGGATTTTGGCTTCTGAAACATACCATCACACTTCCTAATTATGGAACTCTTACTGTTCTTGCAGGCTTGTCCTTTTTTACTCCCTATGCACCATCATAAGTTAGCACAATGCTGCTTAACATCAGACAACCCATCCATTCTCCATGAGACAAGTGTTGATGCTCAGTACTTACTCTCCCGGCTTCAAAAACATCTCCATTTATCAGAGGTGAGAAGACACTCATTGACAAGGCTATTTGATTAACGACCACATATCCTATTTGACTGCATATTTCAGCTTGTTTTCTTATTGTTCACTTGTATTGCAAGTCATTGTGCCCGGGAACTGTAATTGTGCCTGCCATATAATTGGTCCTTGACAATTACTTATTACTACTTGAAGGAGCCACATAAAACCTTTTGACAAAAGAATATATGCAAATGTTTACACTTTAGTATGCTTCCCTCAAAATTGAGCTTGCCATGTTCTTTAATAAAAATAATGTATGATATTCATTTGACACTTTTGTGAGATTATCAATAAAGCCTGTTTTGTTCCTCTGTACCCCATTTTGCTGTTTGCTTTAAAAATTCTCTTACCATTATATCTTTGTTTATATCTAGAATATATTTATAAGACAAAGTAGCAAGCTCATTCTACTTTTAAAGAAGATTTATATTTTTTCAAGTTATTCTTGCTAGAGAAGACAGTCTACATGTGCTATACTATCTCCATTAAAATCATGTCTTGGTTCTCTCCCTCCCTCTCTATCTCTCTATACACACACACACACACACACACACACACACACATAAACACACACACACACACATAAACATGTGTGTTATGCTTTTGTAATTCAACAATTATTCCAGGTTTTTTATTTTGTTGTTAAGGTGTCCCCAGATGTTTTTACAACTCTTAGTGGTAAAGAATGTCTCAAGTGTTTGGTTTTACTGTTTTTGCATTATATTTTCAAGGGTGTTGGGATTCTAGATTAGTCAAAACTTGCTTCAATCATCATCATCTTCCCTGAATCTTTTAATGGTGATTTAAATTCGTATCTATATTTGACATTTCCAACGTAGAACATACCATACTGTCTTATATAGATTACCTTGACCTAGTCAGTGGAAGTTTAAAATAATGGTATCACTAAATTTAAAATGACAATAGCAAATAGACATTAATCATTTACTTTGTGTCACATGGTGGTCTAAGTGCCTTCCCTTTATAACTCAGGTCTGTATCAGGAGGGTGATAAAAAGCACAAAATGTAGCAGAGCTTTCTAAAGCAATTAGCTTGGAACAAAGAAAAGTCATTATGAAAACACAGACTCTATGCCTAGAGGGATGAATGCCAAGTCTTTGGTTCAGGGAGAGAAATAAGAAAAGTGAATGATTTCAAGTACATTCGGCACTTCAATTTCATGCTCTGCTTCAGGATGGTTAATGTTTAGTCTGTAACATTAATATTCTTTAATAGACACTCTGGACACTAGTGGTGGATGACGACAATAAACAGATGCTCTGCCACTGCATCCGTCTTCAGAACAAAGCTCCTGGGGCTGAAATTCTGACCTCGCAGAATAAAAACCAGCACACGAAATTTATCCAGACTTCTTTACATTGTGGTTCCAAAGTTGTGTCCAAACCTTTCTCTGCTCAGAGCTGAAAAGAGCCTTGAGGAAATTAAAGTACAAGGAATTCTTAACCTGAATGAGGGGAAGAGAGAGCTTATGTGTTTTTGAACACAGAACCTTGCTTTCATAAACCATGAGCCTAATTAATCCGAAGGAGAGTCCATTCAGATTCACACACTTCAGTGAAATAACAAGCAACCTGTAACAGACTTATATAGAATTAATAGGTACATAACTTAATATTTTGTCCCACCATATGGTTTTCTTAGTTTTATAAGGTTATCAGTGAATATCCAACTATTACAACTCAATCACCTTTTCCTTTTATTGAAAGCCTTAAGAACAATTCACTTTTAGGTTTTGGCTAAATAAGTTTTACTGAAAAAAAATATTGTATCTGCTTTGTATTAGTTTAGTGTTGTTAAAGACATAAAAAAAGTAAAATCAGGACTGCATATTGATCACACAGTTAATTAAGTCCTATCCTGAAGTATCACCCTAATTAATGGTGTGCATGCTAATAAAGAAAATGTCCTTTGTAATAGAAGTGTCTTTGATTTTTCTACATTTTATGTGAATAGAAGAAACTAGTGAAAGTTAAATTTCTTTTTTCTTGGCTTCAAGAATTATTCCCAAGTCTTACTCTTAATTTAAATCTTAAAAGTGGACAATTTTGTCTTCATTTAAGTTGCCTATACTCAATAACCCCTCAGTAAAATGTGAAGAGAATTGTAGTTTGAGCTATTCTTTGCTAGTGAAGAATCCTTTTTTCTCATAATATGAACCTGGAACTCTTCCTTATCTCTCTAAAATTTGATTCGTATGAACAGCTTATTCTTTATATATCTTGTGATTTTTTTAATGCTTAAACCATCATTACATTGAACCTGTTCCCGGGGATGCCTACTTACATTCAAATTAACTACATACACCTTAACAGAGACCTGGAAAAGGACTTATGATAAAGACATGGGCTTATGCACATATGAAGTCTCAAAGTACTGTGGTCTGCAATATGTAAACTGGAGACCATTCCTCACCTTTTTGTTCTATTCAGAGCCTATGGCTACTTTTCTGACCATATTGGTAATGTTTTCTTTTTCTTGGCCTAATAATTTGAGTGTTAATATCTTTCAGAGACATCTTCATAGACACACACACACAAAAAAAATTCAACTCTCTCTATATATTCATCCTATAGCTCAGTCAAGTTAATATTTGAAATTAACCAACCCTATTTAGTGTGTTGAAAAAGCTCTAAATTTTCATTTGCACATATTTTAAAATGTTATATTGATGTTTAATATACATCTTTGGCTACTTTCATTTCTCTTTGCAATTACTCAATTCTTTTTTTTTGTATTTTCATTTTATTAGTTCTTCGAGAATTTTGTCCAATCTATTTTGCTCCAATCTGCCATTCCCCCTACTTCTCCCATATCCATACCTCCTCCCCTACCCACACTGACTTCGGACCCCTTTTATGCTGCCCATATGCTCTTAGAGTTGATGTCGTCCCTGAAGGGTGGTAAACTAGAGGTCACAGCCCTAAAGAAAATGGACTCTTCCTCACCTAGAACTATTAATTGGCAATAGCTGCTTAGGTAGGGGTGGGACTCTGTCCCTATCTCTCCTCCTCATGCTGAATTATCTCTCGTCTAGGCCTAAAGGGTTCTTGTGCATGCTATTTCAAATGCTGTGAATTCACTTGCTGTGTTCAACAAATACTTTGTTACACTCAACTACTTTCTTGAGCAAAGATAATCATTCTGCCATTCCTTTGTCTGCAATAAAACCCCGAGCCTTTGGAGGAAGGTGTGTATGACAGATTTCCAGTTAAGGAATGGGTGTTCTGTAGTCTCTCGTTATATCCATATTGACCAGTCTGGGCTCTGTGTTAAGCTCTATATGTTGCAAAATGAAGGTTCTCTGTTGAGGCTTGGCCAATACACAAATCTTTGAGTGTAGCGATGTCTTCTTTAGGAACCAGTTTGCTACTACTCCTGTATCTTAGTGTATTATTAGTTTCTCCCCTAGGTCCTTTGACCTACATTTATGTTTGTAAGAAAGTTACAATAAAACATATAAGTAGAAGATCCCAATAATGTTCACTGGTTACCTGACCAACCTTAAATATTATAGACAAAGCAGAGATGGTTTGTAAGGAGTATTTGTACATTTCTTGTTAAGTCTAAGTTGTTTGAGTTTAGCAGACTATGTATTTCTTAAATTAGAATCAAGATATAGAATCTTGTAACACCTGGCTTTCCTTAATAATGAAGATCATTGATTATGACAATAACAGGTGAGTTTTCAGTTAAGGTTGAGAAGTGATACAGAAAATGAACACAGTAAATTGTCTCCATCTGCACATACCAACAACAGTCCAAGGAACTCATTTTACTTTCAATTTCCAAATCAATTCATTTTATCATAAAAATTGGCACAAATATAAATTACAGCACACAGAGATAGAATATTTCAGAATCAAATATAATTGTTTAGGTGTTTTGTTCATCAGGTTCTGTTTACTTTGGATACCAGGTTTCTAATGGTTGTGCAGGTTTCACAAGAGCTGCACACCAGTTTTTAACAATAGTTTAATGGAACTTAATGAAAATTGACTAAATTGCATGTCTCTAGTTGGTTAGGATCCAGAGCTACAGATATTATAGAGAAGATATGGTCTGAATTTTTGTATTATTATTTTATGATTTTGCAGAAACCAAGTGTTTTAAATCCAACCAGGGGCAGATTTATCTCATGCTGTGGATAGACTGATTGGTTTCCCTGCATGTGTATCATAATGTTATGTGACCTTCAGGGAAGTTTGTATACTTTGCTCTAAACATTAGGCCTTTAAACAAAGAAATTACCAACTACTAGATATAGCTATGTTTTCCAATCCTGTGATGTGTCCGTGACTGTAACTTCTGTGCTTGCCTTCTTTCTCCTTTCATATTCCCCCGCTCCATTTTGGGATCATATAAATTTGTTTAGTTTCTCAATTTGGCATTATATGATATTCTCTTTTTTACATATCAACTTACATAACAACATTTGTTCCATAAATTAAATGCTATTTCGGATTTTTATAAGTTTGGAAGAAAAAACACAATTATTTATATACTAAAATAAATTTATAAATCTTTGATTATTTCCAATAAATACAGATGAAACTGATATCAAAGTGACCGCTAAAACAGCAGATCCAGCCTGAGTGTTTTTATTTTGGAAGACAGATATTTTATATTCTTACTGAGATTTTGCAACTACTGTACATCAAGAAGCACTTAATTAGCTCTCCTTCTCGGGGCAACAGTAAAACCAGAAAAGCCTTTTGGGTCCTACAGTGGTACAGATTCATTGTAAATTCATCCTCCTCTTCTCTATTCACTGACTTGATTTCACACGGGGTTAAAATCCTTCCTGGTGAGAACACTATATAAATACTTTGCAAGGCCCCTATAATGACAAAATCAGGGGCCAACTTGAATGAACATGTAATGACAATATGTTCCTACAAGCCAGGCTTGGTTACACACAACTGCAATTAAGGATGCTAGGAAGAGTCAGAAACAAGTTCAAGGCCACACCAGGCTATATTGTAAGAATTTGTACGAGTAAGTAGATAAACACTCATTAAAAGACACAGACACTGATATCCAGAAAATATAACCTATGATAGGATAGGGCTCATCCCTGGAGAAACCGTATTCTCCTCTCTCATACAAGACAGGACGGGGCCTGAATAAGGTAATTCTTCCATAGGAAAACTTGCCATATGAATGGAAAAAAAAGACACTGAATTCTCCTGGTGAGACAGAGTTTTCATTAGAGAATTATTAGACTAGTCATAGGAATGTGTGTATACACATATTGTGAAAATACTGTTGCTGGAAGTGATCAAAATAATAAATTCTAAGTATATCTGCATCTTGAGACATGCAAGTAAAATAGTATGGTTGAATTAAAACTTAAGGAGAAAAACCCAACAGGAAATCATGCTGAATGAATGATAACATAAAGGAGGAGGCATCTTCTCCAAAGACTCAGGTCAAACTTTGGCTGCATAAAGTTCAGGCTCCTCTCTAAAGTTACAATGACTCCAGGCAGGAGCTTTGTGCCTCCTATAAACCTCAAGATACACTGGGTCTTCACTGTCCACAAATGCTGATTTAAGGGGAAAGAAACTAAACTTATGGTTTCTGGCAATGTAGCTAATAATTTTGCAGCTATTCAATTATTGGGACAAATTGACAAGAAATATTAAATGTCTCTATTACCAGTAAAAGTGAAAAAATATGAGAAAAGATGTCATCCTGGGACAGATCAATCACTTAAACATTCCAGTAAGTGTTCTCTCAAGATGTTACACTGAAGATCTCTAATTTCCTTTGACAAGCTGACATGCAACAGTTATTGATTAACTTATCTAAACTATTCTTAAATCTATGTCTTTCAACAACATCACCTTTCTGGGAAAGGACTTTCATATGTTTATAATCACTTTCAAGGGTAAAAGGAAACCTCTATTCCTGTAATTGGAGATCAAATGAAGAGATCTGAAGTTTCTGTGTACACATCTTTCAAAATGTTTTAACTTCAATCATCTTCACTCCAGCTTTTATCTTCTGAGGTTGGAGCCTTCTTTCTGTGTGAGCATCATTAAATGGAAACTCTACTGAAAATGTCCAATGTCTTTTAAAACAGTGATCACTTACAAGAACTATGCTAAATATATTTTAAAATTCCTTTTGAAGTAAAAAGTACTTAAAGAAAAAAAACTTGGGAAAATAGCATGACTGGAAAAAGACCAAGTATTTGTTTTTTATAATACTTGATTAGTCTTGTTTTTGAAATACTGGAAAGGAAGCTGTGAAAAAGTTGTTATGAAGTGAGCCATACTGGAACAGAAGCCATCTGATCATAGGAATACATTATCTCTTTATAGAGGAATAATTTCATTTATACATGACATTGTTCACTCAGAAACTTCAGTTTTGTGCATAACTTTTCCTAGTTCGTTCAGGTGCCTAAGTGAAAACTTGCTGTATATAACTAAGAAGTGACAATGTGTGTGACTATGGTGCCAGTGACACTATTATAAGCTGTGATAATCATATGCTAAATGTTGTCTAGTGCAATAATTTTCTATTTCACTTTTCCAGTTAAAATATCACTTTACTATTAGACTCTTTTCAAGTGACACTTACAGCATCCACAGAGAGAACTGAAGGTCAAACACACTTTAACATTGCAAGTGCTTGCAAATTTCATGATTAGACCTATAAGATAGGATAAACATACTAAAATCTGTGCACCTAAAGAAGCTAAGCAAGAAGGAGGAACCTGGGTAATTTGATCAATCCTGACTCAGAAAGACAAACAGGACAAACATCAGAAGTGGGAGAAAACAGGGAACAGGACAGGAGCCTACCACAGAGGGCCTCTGAAAGACTCTACCCAGCAGAGTATCAAAGCAGATGCTGAGATTCAACCAAACTTTGGGCAGAGTTCAGGGAATCTTATGAAAGAAGGGGGAGATATAATGACCTGGAGGGGACAGGAGTTGCAGAAGGAGAGCAACAGAACAAAGAAATCTGGGCCCAGGGGTCTTTTCTGGGACTGATAGGCTAACCAAGGACCATGCATGGAGATAACCTAGAACCCCTGCACAGATGTAGACCATGGAAGCTGAGTGTCCACGTGGGTTCACTAGTAATGGGAACAGGGATTGTCTCTGACATGAACTCAATGGCTATTTATTTGATCACCCCACCCCAATGGGGGAGCAGACTTACCAGGACTCAGAGGAAGACAATGCAGCCAGTCCTGATGAGACCTGATAGGCTAGGGTCAGATTGAAGGAGACAAAGACCTCCCTTATCAGTGGGCTTGGAGATGGGCATGGGTGGACATGAGAGAGGGAAGGTGGGATGGGGAAGGAATGAAAGAGGAGGCTACAGCTGAGATAAAAAGTGAATAAACTGTAATTAATATAAAAAAGGAGAAAACATTGCAAGTGCTTTTAAAATATGTTTCAATAAGTAAATGAAAATAGCTAAGTGAACATAATACCTACTCATCCATCACATAATAAATAAAATTGACTAATTTAACAATTGCTTGAAACACTTGTCTAAGGCACTAAGTGGTCCATAAAATGTGGTTCTCAAACTGTGAGACTAGTGTTAATGCCTAAACATTTACAGAATGGAATACTACTCAACAATTAAAAACAAGGAAATCATGAAGTTTGCAGTCAAATGGATGGAACTAGAAAAGATCATCCTGAGTAAGGTAATAGAGAAACTGAAAGACAGGAGGGGTATACACTCACTTCTTAAAGCAGATATTAGCCTTATAATAATGGATAGCCATTCTAAAATCTATAGACCTAAAGAAGGTAAACGCTAAGGAGGACCCTAGGGAAGATGCTTAAATCTCATTTAAAGTGACAAACAGGATAGACACCAGAAATGGTGGAAGAGAGGAAAGAGGATGGGATCCTACTCTAGAGGGTCCTCTGAAAGGCCCCACCCAACAGAGGATAGAGGCAGATGCTGAAACTCTCAGCCAAACTTTGGGCAAAGCACAGGGAGTCTCATGGAAGAAGAGGGAAGTGGGTATAGAAGGACATGGAGGGAACAGGAGTCCCACAAGGAGACCAACAAACCTAAAAATACTAAGCCCAGAGGGTCCTGCAGAGTTCCTGCAAGGACCATGCGTGGACAGGACCTAGACCTCCTGCTCAGATGTAGTGAAATCAGTTGCCTGCTCTTTGATCACTTTCCCCCTGGTGATACAGCCTTACCAGGCCACTGAGAAAGAGAATCCAGGCCGTCCAGATGAGACTTGATAAGGTATACGTAGATGGCCAAAGATGAGAACCCCCACCTTTCAGTGGACTAGGGGAAGAGGATAGGCAGGAAGTGGAAGGGAATGTGGCCTGGAAGAAGTTGAGGGAGGGGGGCTTCAATCAGGATATATAATGAATAAATTGTGAAAAAAAATAAAATTAAAAATAAAAATACGAAAAAGAAACACAGGAAATACAGTAAGGATAATTCAGAAATGGAATAAAATTTAATTTTAGTACATAGATGCTGTTTCCGTGTATACTGTATTCAGAAACCATAATGAAGGTTTCTTTTGACTAAAGAAAGCCATACAGACCCATGTATCATGTACACACCTATAAGTAATAAATATCTCACAATAAGTATTTATTCTTTCATGAAAATTAAACTAATCCAACTGAAAATAGAGTGATCTAATAAAGATCTAATAAAGATCACCTTACATGACAGGAGTTCCATTCTCAGTTCTGCATGAAAACTTCATGTGTCTTCCTAGATAAATCACTCCAAATGTCCTTTACCAAGGTATCTTAGATATTAAATCCCTGAGGGAATTTTCAGCAATAGAACCGAATTTTTCTATTTTCTAAAAGGAGTGGGACAGATTAAAAATATATAATTATTATTTTATGTGAAAAGCTAAATAAACAATGTTTTTTTTTTCAGGAATAGTCTGTTTCAAATGTAAATTTAATTTCAGTTTATATGTAAAGGCATGTAACTGAATCTTTTCCTAATTAAATCCATGTGAAAAGTATGATAAGCCTTTCTGGTATATTTTGATACAAATTTAAGGATTTTTCTAATATTACATTGAGATTTTGACTTTTTCTGTTTTCTTTTAAATATCAAGTGAGCAAGTACTTTTAAAATAATTTATTTATGTATATTTTATGAGTATTGGTAGTTTTCCTGTGTGTATGTTTGTGTGAGGTTGCCAGATTCTGGTAATACAAACAGTTGTGAGCTGCCATGTAGGTGCTGGGAAATGAACTCGGGTCCTCTGGAAGATCAATCACTCCATTTAACCATTGAGCCATCTCTCCAGCCCCTTTATTTTATTTTTTTTTTTCTTTATAATATTAAGGTATCATTTCTAAGATACTGTGACTTGTAGAATCGGAGAATCTAGATTGCAAATAGATTTTTTAAATATATATATTTTATTCTATTATTATTATTAGTTACATTTGATTAACTCTGTATCCTAGCTGTGTCTGGGCTCAGTTATTCCCTCCCAATCCCACACTCCCTCCCTCAGCTCCTCCCTGCCCCTTTCCAAGTCCACGGATTGGGAAGGACCTCCTCCCCTTTCATCTGGCCCTGTTTTATCAGGTATCTTCAGGACTGGCTGCAAAGTCCTCCTCTGTGACCTAGCAGGACTGCTTCTCACTTGCGAGAGTGGGGAGGTCAAAGAGCCTGCCATTGAGTTCCTGTCAGAAATAGTCTCTGTTCCCCTTACTATGAGAAACCAATTGGTTATTGGGCTACAACGAGCTTCGTCCTAGCAAAGGTTCTAGGTTATATCCATACATGGTCCTTGGTTGGAGAAAGTTTCAGAAAAAAAAACCCTGTGCCCAGATATATTTTGTCTTTGCGGAGCTCCTATCCTTTCCACGTCATACTAACTCCCCTTCTGCCGAAGGTTTGGTTATGAGTCTTAGTATCAGTTCTAAAACGCTGCTAGGTAGAGTCTTTCAGATGCCTTCTGTGGTAGACTCCTGTCATACGTCCAATGCACATCCCATTTGTCTTTCTAAGTGAGGATTGATGATCTTACCCCGTGTTTGCTTTCTTGTTTATCTTCTTTAGATGTATAGATTTCATTATGTTTATCCTATCTTATAGGTTTATATAAGCGAGTATGTACTACGTTTGTCTTTCTCCTTCTGGGATACTTCACTCAGAATCATCTTTTCTAGATCCCACCATTTCCCTGCAAATTTCATGATTTCCTCATTTTTGATTGCTGAGTAGTATTCCATTGTGTAAAAATACCACAATTTCTGTATCCAATCCTCCATTGATGGCCATCTGGGTTGTTTCCAGGTTCTGGCTATTACAAATAAAGCTGCTACAAACATGGTTGAGCAAATGTCCTTGTGTACTTGAACTGAAGCCACAGTCACCTTGATATTTAAACCACAAAAAGACCCAACAAAAAAAGAGAACTTCAGAACTATATCTCTAATGAACATTGATGCAAAAATATTCAATAAAATACTTGCAAACCAAATACAAGAACACATAAAAGATATCATCCACCACGACCAAGTAGGCTTCATCCCAGGCATGCAAGGGTGGTTCAACATATGGAAATCCATCAATGTAATCCACCACATAAACAAACTGAAGGAGAAAAACCACATGATCATCTCCTTACATGCCGAAAAAGCATTTGACAAAGTCCAACACCCATTCATGTTTGAAGTCTTGGAGAGATAAGGGATACAAGGCACATACCTAAACATAGTAAAGGCAATATACAGCAAGCCTATGGCCAACATCAGACTCAATGGAGAGAAACTTAAATCAGTCCCACTGAAATCAGGGACAAGACAAGGCTGCCCACTCTCTCCATACCTCTTCAACATAGTACTTGAAGTCCTAGCCAGAGCAATAAGACAACTAAAGAAGATCAAAGGGATACAAATTGGAAAGGAAGAGGTCAAAGTGTCACTATTCGCAGATGATGATAGTATACGTGAGCGACCCCAAAAATTCAACCAGAGACCTCCTCCAGCTGATAAACACCTTCAGCAAAGTGGCAGGATACAAAATCAACTCAAAAAAAATCTGAAGCCCTCCTGTATACCAAAGACAATAGTGCTGAGAAAGAAATAAGGGAAACAACACCCTTCACAATAGCCACTAATCACATAAAGTACCTTGGGGTGACACTAACCAAGCAAGTGAAAGACCTGTTTGAGAAAAACTTAAATATATTTTTATTTTAATTGTTATTAATTACAATTTATTCACTTTGTATTGCCCCATAAACTCCTCCCTCCTCCAATCCCACCTACCCTCCCTTGAATAGAATTTTTAACACTAACAATATAGTAATATTTAAAATTCAAGTAAGTAACAAATTTTAATATATAGTTATGTTTAAAATAGATTATAATATATTGATGTATTAAAAAATACTGGTTAAATGTGAGGATTACAATTATTCTTTGTGTATAAGAGCAAATAATTAAAATGTAGTTAAGAACTTGGCTGTTTTAGTTAAGTGACAGTTATAGGTTCTCTGCCAAGTATCCATGACTTCACCAGCCTGGGTGGTTGGCTAGATCCAGGACCAAGCATGATTTCCCCCTTGTTGCACAGGTATTATTATTATTATTATTATTATTATTATTATTATTATTATTATTATTTTAATTATGCACTGTGTGTCCAGATAGTAACCCGCTCCCTCCTCTCCTCTTGATCCCATTCTTCCTCCTTAACCTCCCTCCTCAACTCCTCAGAGAATGAGAGCTCTCCCAACCCACCCACCCCAGCATATCAAGTCAAATCAGGTCTGAGAGCATGCCTTCCTCACCCCTCTCCCTTCCCCGTGGCCTGGAGAGGCAGCCTCACCAGGAGAAAGTGATCAAAATGCAGGCAACAAAGTCCATGTCAGAGTCAGCCCCCTCCTCTGATCTCCTTACTAGGAAACCCATATGAGGACCGAGCTACCCATAGGCTACATCTTAGTAGAGGGCCTACGTCCAGTCCATCTATGGTCTTTGGTTGGGGCTTCAGTCTCCACAGCCCGTACCCCATCCCACCCTAGGCCCTGGTTATTTGGCTCTTATTGGCCTTGTGGAGCTCCTGTCACTTCCAGGTCCTTCTCTCCGTAACCCCACCTTTCCTCACAAGAGTCCCTACATGTTGCCCAATGTCTGTCTGTGAGTCTTCAGTAGCTGTTTCAATCCGCAGCTGGGTGAAGCCTCTTATAGGACAGCTAATTTAGGTTCCTGAATGCAAGCATAGCAGAGTACCATTGATACTGTCAGGGATTGGCTCTCTCCCTTGTGGTGGGTCTCAAGTTGGGCCAGTCATTGGTTGGACATTCCTTCAATCCCTGCTTTATTTTTGTAGCCACACAGCTTGTAGGCACGGTAAATTTGGGGCCGAAGTTTTTGTGGGTGAGTTGGTGTTCTCCTTCCTCAACTAGGAGTCCATTCTAATTAGAGGGTAGGGTCCTCAGTCTCCATGTCCCCTGCTACTAGGAGTCTCAGCTAGAGACACCCTCACAGAGTCCCAGGAGCTTATCCTTCATAGATCTCCACCTTGTCACATAGCTGCCCTACCCACTGTTTCTCTTCTCTCTTCAAGCTCTCCATCCTCCTACCCCCCTCTCCCTAATACCAACCCTCATTTCTCACAGAGCAGGACATAAGCCTAATTGAAGATCTGCTGGTTTCCTCCACATCATTTTGTTCCACTCTTGAATCCTAGAATTTGAACAAACAGAATTGAGTAAACGTGGTCAAATGCAATAGACTGAATGAAAATGTCTCAAATTTGTATATTTCCTGTAAAAGGGTGTTTCAAGTTTCTTTTATTGAAAAGAGGCATTGGCAAAGAGCACCAGTTAACATGCAAAGAAGCTAACAAAGGAAATTCATCAGTTCATTGATATCTCTCTTGAAGAACAGGCACAGCTGAGTTTAAAGAAACAGGACTCTAAACAGCTAAGTTTAGAAGATGTAGTTTACCAAATTGGAACAAAGCACATAGGGAGAAAATAAAGTCACTGGGTAGCTCAGTGTAAACTGAATCTGAAGTTAATAAGGGGCAACAAAGAATTTTGTGTCTATTTGAAAGAAGTGTTTTAGCTTGTCTGTACAGAAAGCAGTGGAAGTTTTAAAATAATGAACGAGGAGTTAAAGTACTAACTTGGAAAGACAAAGGTGGCTTAGCAAAACTGCTTAAAGACAAAACAGCAGGACAAAATAATCGTGGCCCAGAAGCTCATGATAACAAGTAGTAAACAGAAATATCTGGTTTTCTTCTGTCCTTTCTTGTCACCTTTTCATGTCCTACCCCGCTGCGGTGCAAGCGATCACAGGAACACTTTCGGCTGCAGTCACTGAGCGCCTGCGTCCTCAGCACCTGGGCACGGCGCTCACTCATGTCAGCATTTCAGACTTGTTATGAAATAATGCTGAGTGTCAACCTCGGCTTTCTGGGCTTCCTGCCAGATACTCACTTGACATTCTCTTCCTACAGCAGCAGCTAGGATTCATCTGCAGCCCTGACCTTGCTGTTTTACTTTACTTAATTTTCTTCCTCAGCTTTTTGAACATGAGCCCCCCCCCCACACACACACACAAAGAAAGCAAGAGAGAGACTGAATATATTGTTTCTTCCTTTATTAAAAATTATTTTTTAAGTTTTTAATTATGGCATTTCCTTATACTCATAATGAATTTCTTACTTTCTGTAGTGAAATTTTGAACTGTATGTATATATACAATACAGCTTATCATTCCATGGAAGTTTTTTTAAATCATACTTAAATGAAGCATCCTTTCACCATCATCCACCACTACCCACCAGTGCCTAGGCTCTATGCCTTTTCTGTGGATTCATAGGTCTTATCCAGGAAATCAAAAAGAAATAATTGATCACAAATTGAAGGTTGTTGGCAATGTTTAATATTGACTACAGAGAAAAGAGAAACAAGTTCAATGCATTAAATCTTGTTCCTTCTTAATTTAAAAGGAATAACATTGTCCACCTTTTCTGTTTCTGATAAATAAAATGAAAATAAAATCGGTGACTACCAGACAGGTGCTAAGAATATTGTTTAACACAAATGCACACAGAGAAGTTTGCAGGGTGAGTGACACAGGTCAGGTCACTGTGAGTGGGGTTGTCAAGCTCAATCACTGATTGTAAAAATGTTCCCTTCTATTGTCAGTTCAGGCAATAAGATTTCATACCATGAAACTGGGCCAAGTCCTCCAAGTACTTAGCATTTTCTCTCAAGAGAAAAATGTTACAGATATATCAGAGAAGTGTTTCAATGGGGCTGTTGCATGAAAAACTGGAGGATGCCTTTGAATTTTCAGAAATATATTCAAAATTGTTAAAGTATCAAGAAAGGTGAAATGAAAAAAAAAAGTAAGGCCATGATTCTTTTTGTTTTCATATGTATCTGAATTTTCTAGTTATGAAATGGGAATAGTTTATAAAACAGTTTAAAGTAAATTTTTTGTGATGATGAAACAATAATAATAATAAACATTTCCTTCTGATTCAAGAGATTATGTCTACTGTAAAAGATGGGTTTTGAATGTAGGTGAGCAAAATCAGCACAACCAAATAGACAGAGTGACTTTGGAGCCTGTTTAAACTGACCAAGTCCAAACCCCAGCTTCTCCACTTCCCTTACTTTCCCAAGTGTCTATTTTATCATCTCTGAAATTGGCACAATCATGTGTCAACATAAATGCTACAGGGTTTTAGCGGTCAGTATTTCTAAGGAAAAAGAATAATTAATACAGATAATAAACACAAAATGGTAAATAATTATAATAACTGCTACAACTCAACATTTGAAAGACATCTTAGGAAAAATGCTAAGGAAGTAGAGGGAGGATAGAAGATGGTAGTGTGTGTGAAGAAAGGAAACAGTAATAAAAATAAGATACATCCTGTGAAGGTATATGGGGTGGGAGGACATTACAGACTACTGAGTTCATATTTAAAATATAGGGATTCTGCTTGAGACTTTCTATTTGTGTGAATTTATCCACTGTACCAAAACTTCAGAGAAATAATAAAATCTATCTCAAGGGAGTGCTGTGAGGATTAGACACATTAATTCATGCAAAATGCTTGGAAGAGGACTTGATGCATGGGAAATATTCAGCAAATGCTATTCAAGGGTACATTTTTAATGCAGTTTGACAATATTGTGTATAACCCACTGTGTCTACAGATTTCTGTTCAATTAATTAGTGTCTATCAACCCATAACAGGATCTAATTTGTATAAAATCACTACCTTGGCATTATCTATTCTCTTGCCAGAGAAAACCTGACTAATGTCAGAAGTTAACCTAGAATTTACAGGAATACATAACATGTAGAACATTCATTGTAAAAAAAAAAAAAGTATATGCAAAATATATTAGAGATTCTTCAATAGGAGAGACAAATCTGCTCTTTTTTCCCAGTGATGAATATATTTTATTGATGATAATCTGACTCTGAGCTTTATTTCTCCATTATAAACTTTCCTGAACATAAGAGTTCCCTGTGTAACATCCAGTTAGAAATTACTGAAAGAAGCAGAGAAGGGGAAACAGTTACCAGGATATATTATGTAACAAAAAAAAATCTATTTTCCCTTTTTTCCCTCCATGTGAGTCCCCTAGTAAGGGAAGCGGGAGCAGTCGCTAACATGAACTTGGTTGCTTGGTGTTTGATCACTTTCCCCTAGTGAGGCAACCTTGCTGGCCCACAGAGGAAGAGAATCCAGCGGTCCTAATGAGACTTGAGAGGCCAGGGTCAAATAGGACTTTCCCTATCAGTGAACTAGGGGAGGGGGCAAGGCAGAAAATTGGGATGAGACAGGGATGAGATGAGGGAGGGGGATATAACTGGGGTACAAAATGAATCACTTGTAAAATAATAACAATAATAATATTAATAATAACAAATCTACTCTTTATCTTCTCATTAAATTCTCTCTACCTGGAATTGTAGATCTTGTATAATAATTTTTAAATGTTGAGAAATTAAGACCCAGTGTGCATTACACACAGCATGCAGATATGCATTCATTCTGTAACTATTTATTCATCATAGAAAGGTTTTTCTGTTAAATTCAGCTTCTTTAAATACCTTCCGAACTCAGAAGAAAAACTTCTGCATGTAATCCTTCTAAAATTTATTTTTCTTTTTTTCTTTCATATTTTTCCAAGTTATATAGTTTAAAAATAGCTCCAAATGAAAATTTTACAAAGTAGATGACATCCTGAAACTTCATAGTTCTATTAATTTGAATCCAACAATGTTGATATCCAATTTGTATCAGGCACTGTAAAGGGTATAAGTGTGAGTATGGAACTTAGAATAAACTCTTAGCAGTAATAATATCAGAGTTGTGTCTCAACAAATAATGGAAAATTCTTAGAGAGTACAAGAACTGAGCTGTTATTATTGGAAGAGAAATGGTTCAATATTGATAAACTAGAGAAAATGAACAGCAACTGATATAATTTGAGTGACTGCCAACTTCAAGGTCACAGTTCCTTGCTGCTTGTGTCTGCTGAAAATTTTCTTCTTTACTTTGCTGCTGAAGTGATTAAAATGGGAAAATGTAAAAGTCAGATAAACAAGAGCACAGAAGGATCACTCTGTTGTAAAAATGGAGAAAAAATTCAGGGTAAGTACAAATACCTAGTAATAATTGATGAGGCAAAAGATGAGTAAATGGGCTAAATATCAGCAAGTGAGAGAAGAAATGGATATTCGGAAAGTATTCTGTAAGCAGGGCCAGCTAATCGTTTTGATATACACAGGGGAGATGAAGGTAGACACCAGCTGCTCAGAAGTTAATCACTGAAGACTTTACATACTTGTGACACCTTCAGAGACAGGAGGTGAATGAAGAAAAATACTTAAGGGATAGAAAGTACAGTCTCAGAGACATACATAAGAGTCAAGTAGGAATATTTATTGAGAACTTGGATTGGTTGCATTTAGGAGTCAAAAAGGTGACTGGGTAAGTACATAAATTGGTGCTTTTTTTCCCCTCAAAGAATGAAGAACATTCAGAGAAGAAAATATTAAGAATATTAATCTGATGGCCAGAAACAGTGTAACAAAGCACACTAAACATATTCTGTAAGGGGAAAAGAGAACCATGCTTGGCATAGGGATAAGAAAATTGAGTTTCAAAGAAGAAATATTCAAGGATCACAACATCACAGGAGTTCAAACACAGGCCATAGGTTTACCAAATCTAACAGCTTTTGCTTCATAAGTAATATTAGGTAGAAAATTACAGTCAAATAAAGATGGTTCAGTAATTTGAGGAGAAAAAACAAAACTAGAATGTGATGATGAGAAACCATCATTCAATAAAAGTGAAGATAAAAAGGTAAATTATTATTACAACACTGTAGGGCCATCAGGGCATGCAGGTAAGATTGATTTTCTTGTATTTGAGGACATGGGACTTTTAGAACAAAAATGAAACAATCTTGTCCAAACCAAAAATTTCCCTAAGTAATGTTAAATAAACAAAATTTATTCAAGGCTATTATTAGGAAAAGTCCACGCTGACATAAGCTCCATGGATCCAAAGCGCTGAATAGCCTTGAAGAGCCTTGAAGAGCCCAACTGTTAAGAGCTTTTACACAAAGAGGCAGTTATTACCTTATATCACAAGAAGCTGTGCTTTTCATTCCACTGATTTATTTAGCATGTGTGCACACATGAGCCATGTTGCATGTGTGGAGATGGAAGCACAACTTGAGTCAGTTGGTCTTCTCCTTCCACTGCGGAAGTTCCTGGAATTGACCTCAGGCCACTTTACCTTAGGAGCCAATCCTGGGCCAAGAAGAGTGTTACAAACACCGAGAATAACACATCTCACCAAGGCTCCTGTTCTCCCATAGAAACGGGAAAGTGGGGGCACTGACTTTAATAGAGATTAAGTGTTAAAGAAATCAATCCCAAGTAGCTTTTTAAGATGGTTTTCACCTCAAAAATAAGAAAAAAAAAAGATTTATAATTTCAACCAAAACTTTACACAAAACAGGGGAGGGTGAGGCCAGGTTCACAGGCCTGAACTAAAAAGGAAGAAATCTCTAAGATTTTGTTAAAACTGGGAAACTCTAAGTTCCTATTGGTCTTTCTATAGGGCTAGCTCTTATAAATGGTAGTAAGTGGAGAGTATGGGTGAAGACAGAGCTGGTGATATGAAAAAGCTGAAATGAAAGCACTATCACGCAAGCCTGAATAGGAGCTGGGGTGGGTTTTAGTAAGTCTATGGAAATGAGGTACATGGTGGAAAGAATTCAAGCCCAAGGCTTTCAATTTTCTCAATAAAGTAGGTGGTCAAAGAAATGAAATGATGGTCTGACAGTGTGATATGGGGTGGGTAGGAAGCAGAAGCAAAGGTCAAGGCTCATAGAGAGCTGGAAGAAGGAGCTAATCAAACTATGACCTTTTGAAACATAAAAATGACTTATAGAAAGCGAAACAAGGCATTTCGAGCAAAGGCATTACCGATGCCCCCAGCAGCCTTTGCAAAGGGCCCCCTTGTGTTTCTGAGTTGTCACTTTTCCTTCTCCCACTTAAAAGCGTAAGCCTGTGACATAAATTATATATTTTCTTCCTCTTTGTGTTAATGATGTTTTTTAGTTCATCTGGTTTTTAAAGTTCAGTGTTGAACCTGCTATAAAGATTTCTTGGCAGATTGCCTCCTCTGTGTATAGAATATGAAAAAGAAGCATTGAATTTTCTCACCAACTTTTCTGAACTTTGGTTATTACAGCAAGGCCGGTACGTTCATTTCCCTGCTCCTTTTCACAGCGCATTAGCTTTAAAATAACATCTAAGTCCCTATCTAGCTGTTTTCACATTTTATTTTCTTCTATTACCAGCCAATGAATTGTTCAACTTTCCACTCTCTCTTTTGGGATTCTGCTTCCATTGACAATAAGAGTTATTAAGATCGGTATAGTTGATTTTTATCCTTGCTTAGATCTGTTTGCATCCCTTGAGTAAGTTTTCTGTGCACAACTCCAATTACTTTATTTCTATGCTGTCCCTTCTTTGTACCAAAATTTGATTTTGTTCATTGTTATCCTCAAATAATGGATTCCTGAATTACTTTTTATTTTTATGTCATGGTTACTTGCTTATTTCTACCACACTTTTATGAGCAGATATTAACAATCTATTTGCAAGTTTTGAATACAGACTTCATCTTTGAAGGAATTTTATCATCCTTTGTTCTCCCATCTTTGAAATTTCCATAACAGCTATCGTTCAGAAACAATATTTTATTCCTATATAAAATTATATTCTGAGGTTAGAGTTCCCTGCTCTTATAAAAACACTACAATTACAAGATCAAAATCTTCTTCTTTGAATTATGATTCATGTGTATAAAAAGAGAATGAACTAGGTAATTACAAAAGACCTTCTGTGCCCCTGAAAACTCTGTGTTTTAACCTCCTCTTGATATTTAAATCACACCTCTTTCTCTGAGTCAAGTCTATAAAGGAGAAAACACAGGTAGTTTCTCACCACCTAGAAAATAAGGTTCTGCCCTTATATAAATGTCTCCTCTCCGTTTACTTTCTTTGATATGTTTTCTCCCCTAAACTACCATGAAATTCTAGTTATTAGTGATCTTTTTTAATAATAGTTAGCTTACCTTTGTGAGACTTCAGTAGCTATGTAAGCAAAGTGCCTGGGCTGGAAGTGAATGTTCTAGGACATGATGTCTTCTGAGGGGATACCAAGACAGATAGGGTGGGAGAAAAAGCAGACACTAAAGGAAAATAATTACTTGAAAGAGCCAACTGAGGATCTTTTAGAAGTAAGTCTAGAGCTAACTCTACTCTGAAAAAAAAAAAAACTGCTAAGAATATCTACTAATCATGCAAAGCCATGACCATGGGCGATCTTTCAATCTTCTGACATCTTCTATTTCTTTCCTCAGAGACTTGAAGTTTTGTTTTGATTTTGTTTTTGTTTTTTCATGCAAGTCTTTGACTTGGTTAGAGTTACGCCAAGGTACTTTATGTCCTTTGTGGCTATTGTAAAGGGTTTTTTTTTTTTTTTTTTTCATCATTTCTTTCTCAGCCCTTTTGTCTTTTGTATACAGGAGGGCTACTGATTTTTTTGATTTGATTTTGTATCCAGCCACTTGAATGAAGGTGTTTATCAGCTGTAGGAATTCCCTGGTAGAATTTTTGAGGTCACTCATGTGTACTACCATATCATCTGCAAATAGTGATACTTTGACTTCTTCCTTTCTGAACTGAATCCACTTGATTTCCTTTAATTGTCTTGCTGCTCTAGCAAGGACTTCAATAACTATGTTAAAGAGGTATGGAGAAAGTGGGCAGCCTAACCTTATCCCTGATTGTTTTAAGTTTCTCTCCATTTAGTTTAATGTTGGCTATAGGCTTGCTATAGATTGCCTTTACAATGTTAGGTAAGTGCCTTGTATCCCTGATCTCTCCAGGATTTTAAACATAAGAGGATTAACATAGTAAAAATGGCCATCTTACCAAAAGCAATCTACAGATTCAATGCAATTCCCATCAAATTACCAACACAATTCTTTACAGACCTTGAAAGAAAAATTCTCGACTTCATGTGGAATAACAAGAAACTCAGAATTGCTAAAACAGTCCTCTACAATAAGAGATAATCTGGAGTTATCTCCATCCCTGATATCAAGCTGTACTATAAACAACAGTAATAAAAACTACATGGCACTGACATAGAAGCTAATCAAGAAGGAGTACCCTGGGTAAGATGCTCAATCTTCATTCAGAAAGGAAAATAAGACAGACATCAGAAGAGAAAGAAAACAGGGAACAGGATAGGAGCCAATCACAGAGGGCTTCTGAAAGACTCCACCCAGCAGGGTATCAAAACATATGCTGAGATTCATAACCAAACTTTGGTCAAACTGTAGGGAATCTTATGAAAGAAGGGGGAGATAGAAAGATCTGGAGGAGACACGAGCTCCACAAAGAGAGCAACAGAACAAAAAAAAAAAAAAAATGTGGGCACAGCGGTCTTTTCTGAGACTGATACTCCAAACAAGGATCATTCATGGAGATAACTTAATTGCTGAGTAGTATTCCATTGTGTAAATGTACCACAATTTCTTTATCCATTACTCAGTTGAGGGATTTCTGGGTTGTTTCCAGGTTCTGGCAATTCCGAATAAAGTTGCTACGAACACGGTTGAGCAAATGTCCTTCTTGTTTACTTGAGTGTCTTTTGGATATATGCCTAGGAGTGGTATAGCTGGATCTTTAGGAAGCACTATTGCTAATTGTCTGAAAAAGTACCAGATTGATTTCCAGAGTGATTGTACAAGTTTACATTCCCACCAGCAATGGAAGAGGGTTCCCTTTTTTCAAATGCTTTTTTTGGCATCTAAAAAGATGATCATGTGGTTTTTCTCCTACAGTTTGTTTATATGGTGGATTACATGGATGGATTTCTGTATATTGACCCACCCTTGCATACCGGGAATGAAGGTTAGTTGTTCATGGTGGATGATATCTATGTGTTTTTTAATTCAGTTTGCAAGTATTTTATTGAGTATTTTGCGTCAATGTTCATAAGAGCGATAGGTCTGAAATTCTCTTTCTTTGTTGGGTCTTTGTATGGTTTAGGTATCAAGGTAACTGTGGCGTCATAGAATGAGAGTGGTAATGTTTCTTCTGTTTCCTGTTTGTGGAATAGTTTGAAGAGAATTGGAGTTAGCTCTTCTTTCAAGGTCTGGTTGAATTCTGGGCTGAAACCATCTGGCCCTGGGCATTTTTTTTTTTTTTTTTTTTTTTTTTTTTTTGGTAGGTGAGACATTTGATGACTGCTTTTATTTCCTTGGGGGATATAGGACTGTTTAATTTAGTTACAGGATCTTGATTTAATTTGGGGATATGTAATCTCTCAAGAAGATTATCCATTTCATTTAAACTTTCAAATTTTGTGGCACATAAGACCTAATGATTGTTTGGATTACTTCAGTGTCTGTCATTAAAGCTGCCTTTTCACTTCTGATTTTGGTGATTTGGATAGTTTCTCTCTGCCTTTTAATTAGTTTGGCTAAGGGTTTGTTTTTCTTCTTGAATTTCTCAAAGAACCAGCTCTTGGTCTCATTGATTCTTTTAATTGTTTTCTTTGTTTCCAATTCATTAATTTTTGCTCTGAGTTTGATTATTTTCAATCATCTACTCCTCTTGGGTGTGTCTGCTTCTTTTTTTTCTAGGACTTTTAGTTGTGCCATTAAGTTCCTTGTACGAGAGGTCTCTAACTTCTTTCTGGAGGCACTTAGCACTATAAACTTTCCTCTTAGCACTGCTTTCATTGTGTCCCATAAGTTTGGGCAAATTGTGTCTTCATTTTCATTGAATTATTAGGAAGTCTCTACTTTCTTTTTTCATTTCTTCCCTGACCAAGCTGTCATTGAGTAGAAAGTTATTTAGTTTCCATGTGTATGTAGGCTTTTAGTTATTTCTGTTGTTGTTGAGGTCTAGCTTTAGGCCATGGTGGTCTGATAGGATACAGGGGATTATTTTGGTCTTCTTGTATCTGTTGAGTCTTGCTTTGTGCCTCACTACATGGTCAATTTTTGAGAAGGTTCCATGAGGACCTTTTGGGGAAAAAAAAAGGTATATTCTATTGAGTTTTGGGGAAAAGTTCTGTAGACATCTATTAGGTCCATCGGATTTAGGACCACTTTAAGTGAGGTCTCTTTTTAGCTTCTGTCTAGATGATCTCTCCCTTGGTGAGAATGGAGTATTGAAGTCTCCCACTAATAAGGTTTGGGGTCAATGTGTGATTAAAGCTTTAATGATGTTTCATTTACAAATGCAGGTGCTCTCGTATTTGGGGCATACATGTTCAGGATTGTGATGTCGTCCTGGTAGATTTTTTCCTTTGATGAGAATGAAGTGCCCCTCTCATCTTTATTTTATTAATTTTGGTTGAAAGTCTATTTTATTAGATATTAGCATAGCTACTTCAGTTTGCTTTCTGGGTCTGTTTGCTTGAAAAACATTTTTCTAGCCCTTTCCTCTGAAGTGTGTTTCCTGGTGCATAGAATGTTGGGTCCTTTTTCCTCAACCATTCAGTTATTCTCTATCTTTTTTTCTTCTTCTTCTTCTTTTTTTCATTTTTTTAAACTTTTATTAATTACACTTTATTCATTTTTTATCCCCCCATAAGCCCCTCCCTCCTCCCCTCCCGGTCCCACCCTCCCCCCCTTTCTGCCTGCATGTCCCTCCCCAAGTCCACTGATAGGGGAGGTCCTCCTCTCGTTCTTTCTGATCTTAGTCTATCAGTTCTCATCAGAAGTGGCTGCATTGTCAGGGTTCTAGATTATCTCCACGGATAGTCCTTGGTTGGAGTATGAGTCTCTGGGAAGTTCCCTTGTTCAAATTTTCTGGTTTTGTTGCTCTCCTTGTGGAGTTCCTGTCCTCTCTAGCTCTTACTATTTCCCACTTCTTACATAAAATTCCATTCACTCTACCCGACAGTTGACCTGTATATTTTTTAATGGTGATTTGAGTCCATTGATGTTGATGGTAATAGTGACCAGTGAATGTTAGTTCTTTTTGTTCTGAAGTTGGTGATGTTACTGTGTTTCAATGCTTGTTTTCTTTTAATTCTTTGTTGAGAATTTATCTATATCCTATGTTTTCTTGGGCATAGTTGTTTTCATTGGATTGGAGTTTTCCTTCTAGTATCTTCTGTAGGGCTGGGTTGCTCTGTAGATATTGTTTAAGTTTAGTTTTGTCACTGAGTATTTTGTTTTCTCCATCTATGTTGATTGAAAGCTTTGCTAAGTATAGTAGTCTGGGTTGGTATCTGTGGTCCCTTAAAGTCTGCATGACATCTGCCCAGCCCTTCTGGCTTTCATAGTTTCTGTTGATAAGTCTGGTGTGATTCTAATAGGTCTACATTTATATGTTACTTGGCCTTTTTCCCTTGCTGATTTTAATATTTTTTTTCTTTGTTCTGTAGATTTAGTGTTTTGACTATGATGTGAAGTGAGGAATTTCTTTTCTGGTCTAGTCTATTTGGTGTTCTATAGGCCTCTTGTATATTTATGGACATCTCTCTCTCTCTCTTTAAGTTCGGAAAATTTTCTTCTATGCTTTTTTTGTCCTTGGAGACTTGAATCTTCTTTTCCACCTAGTCCTATTATTCTTAGATTTCATCTTTTTCATAGTGTCCTTGATTTCTTGGATGTTTTCTGTTTGGAACTTTTCTGTTTTTACTTTTTCTTTGAGAGAAGTATCAATTTCTGCAATTGTATCTTCAGAGTCTGAGATTCTCTCTTCAATCTCCTGTATTCTGTTGGTGATGCTTACCTTTGTAGTTCCTGATCTTTTCTCTAAGTTCTCCAGCTCCAGGGTTTCCTCTGTTTGTGTTTTCTTTATTGATTCTAATTCTGTGTTCATGTCTTGTACCATTTCCTTCATCTGTTTTAATGCTGATTCCAGTCTTTCCATGATGTCCTCTATTTTTTTGTTTGTAACTTCTCTATATGCCACTAGTTGTGTCTCTACATGTGCCTCTATTTGTTTGGTTGTATTTGCCTTTATTTCTTTGAGAGCTTTGCTTTTTTTCCTCTTTACGTGCCTCTAATAGCTAGAAACACACAGATTTAATATCATTTTCCTGTTTTTCTGATGAATTAAAATATCCATTGATTTTGGGGGATGCTTGTGAAGCCATGATGTATGGATTTTTGTTGGATGTGTTCTTATGCCATCTGCCTATCTGTAATTTTTGCTGTTTGTTCCTGGAGTCTGTACTTCAGACTGTGTCCTTATATCTCTGCTGTCTGATGTATTCTTCAAGAAGATGAGAGAGGTCCACAGGTTTGAGGGTAGATGTTGGTGTTTCAGCTGTAGCTAAGGGAGGAAGATTGCAGATGTATGTTTGCAAGTGCAAGAGTGTGCATGGAAGTGTGCCTTGAAGGACAGCATACTAGAGCATGTAGATGCCTGGAATGTGGAGCATAAGTGCAGGAGGGGGTGCAGGTTTGGGTGCTCGTGCTGTTGAGAGCACAAAGCACATGCACTGGTGCCCTGAACACCTCAGTGGCTTACAGCCCTGTAGTACTCTCTTCCTGGTATTCAGATAGTTATAGGTTTCTGGAATTGTTTGTATGGACTCCACTGGTATACCCACATTACAGGGGCTACAATGTTGAGAAAGCTCTCCCAAGAATCCCTGTGTTGCCCACAGTGGTTGTGTGTGGGGGATGTCTGCCTGCTAGCAGAAAGGGGACCTAGATCTGGGCCTCTGCATGCACTCACTTGAAGGTCCACTGACTGGCTCACAGGTGTAATCTGAAAGCACAGGTGTTCCCCCTGTTCTCTACTCTCAGATATGTGTCCTTAGGGGCAAATGAGAGCGTAAGAGATCTGTGAGCTTGGTGGTGTCCACTGTTTGGCCACCGAGCAGGGAGACCTGTACTTGGGATAGCCACCTGTGCAGTGTCAGTCCTGCTCGAGCTAGTGGGCAACCCACTGCAGCAGACCTGGGAGACCTGTACAGCTGCCCACCAGGCGGCCCTTCCAGCTGCCAGCTGCTGCTGCAGGCTTGGGAGGCCTTTACAGCTACCCCTGATGCTGCAGATCTGGGATGCCTGCATCTGCTGACTCAGACACTGAGCACGGAGGCTTGTGCTGGGGACAATCACTGTAGCCTCCACCAAGCAGGGAGGCCTGTGCTTAGAGCAAGGCGAAGTGTGGGGGGTTGAGTATTCACCGCTCTAGGTGTCTGGAGATGGCCACTGTTGACCTGGATCCAAATGGTCCCAGCTCACGGGTTGTCCCCTACCCGCCCAGGCAGCCTCAATGTCGCTGTTCTGCCTTCAGCTGCCCCTCCACTCACCAGTTTTGGAGTTTTGTATCCTGTGCCCCTCAGACACGGTGCATGCTGGTTGCTGCCATCTTGGACTCCCCCCAGCAATTAATTTTTCAACCTAATATTATGAGACTTGAAAACAGACCATTTATTTAGAGAGTTAAATCATTTTTCACTGAGAACAAAAAGCACGTATATCCAGGTCTTTTATTTAAATAACACTTTAGGAGACGAGTGAGACTGTTTTTGTTGGACTTGTGACCTTCACATTAACAAAAAGTAAACAACTTTACCATAAGATGGAAACAGAATATTTCAGTTTTTGAATGAAAGACTTTTAAAATTTTTCTACTTTTGTGGTCAAATACAGTAAATTCTATGTCAAATGTGATGTTTCAGAAAAATGGATGGCTATCAGTACTACTAACACTCAAATAATCATTTCTAACTTATTGGATGTATGAAATCCCAGACAAAAAGCAGAACCTGAAATCATAGGCCAGTAGAATTTAATGTATCAAGAGATAGCTGTGAATAAAATTTGTCTTTTCATTTTATTTTGTTTTTACTTCATTGTGCAAGGGAAGTTTTTGCAGTAAGCAATCTTAACTGGTCTATGTTATTTAATCAAAGATCAGTAAAATCAATATTGAGTAGCTGAGACACCAGTCATGAAATATTCGTTATCCAGTTCCAATATGTGACAGTGGAAAATGTTTACAGTGTCCAAGATTGAAATTCATAATTTAAAACCAATAATGACATTATTTACATATGTACTCTGGGTCACATTTACATGGGAGCACATAACCTCAAGCTGTGTGTGTGAGCAATCTTTCAAAGCTGTTCTCTGTCTTTCTTTCAAGTTCCTTTGCTCTTTCCCCATCCCCAAGAGTCACCTCTGTGTTTCTGTAATTTAAATGCATGCTAGCCACCCACTGCACTGGGGTTATGCCCTTACAACTATGTGGGTTCAGATAAAACATTTTAACACTGGAGTTGGAGAGCCTTGTTCCACTCCTGTGTGAAGCATTGTCTTCAGAACAGCCTACCTTGCCTGTGACATGTCTGGTGGCTTGCTCTGCTGTCATATCGGAAAGCATCCTTCCACTGAGCCTTTGGAGGCTGTATTGAAGAGTAATTTCATTCCATCTCCTTGCTCCTTCCTCTCTTCAGCTTGTCAAGCAGCTGCCAGTGACAAATCTTGTTGTCATCCTGGAGAATTCATTGTTGGCAAGTACTAAATAGCTTGCCACTGGTGGACCAAATGCTATATATCTTAGCATTCACTAGAAGAGCTAATAGGTGCTTTGTCTACCCCTTTTCCAGAAGGGTCTCTCTTCAGGTTCCACTGGTCAAGCCAATATACACTCAATTTATGATAGGATACTCTTACTGTCCCCAACCCTGAAGACTACAAAGAAGAAATCTAAACAGTATCACCTTCTAAATGTGAAGTATGAATCTTTAAATAGCCTGTGTAAATATCTACAGACTGAAAATAAACTATTATTATTCTTGAATTTCACCTTCCCTCTTCTCTGAATAGTAGTAGAAGCAGTAGAAACCCCAGATTTAAGACAAAAACTAATATAGTCAGCAGCAACTAAGTTTGATTCACTACAAGCTAATATTATTTTTTCATTTGAACCCAGAGCAACTGGTGATTGCACACAATGTTGCACTGGCCTGAATACTGGTTGACACTACTCTTCGAATTCTAGGTTGTCGTCTGTCCCTCTGAATCACGAAAAATATGTCTACAAGTTTGTTTATTTGTTTTCTCTTGGCAGGAGAAAGTATTTCAAAACTAAATAGGCAAATATTAAAGTCTGTTTAAAGAAAATGTCTGATGTACAGGTTATACAGTTTACATTAGAAATGAAATCCAAAGTCTTAAATAAAACACTAAAAATATGTCTATTTCTGGTTACCTAGTTATACTCCAGATTCTTATGTCCAAAAATATCATATCTAATAAAAGCAGTTGTCATAGATTGAAGTTATAAATAAATAAGTAACTTGAATTGTTTGAAAATAGTTGCCAGGCTTGTATCTAAGTGGTAGAAAACACAGAGATCTTATATATGAGATCCTTTGGTTCAATTTTAACACACACAGACACTGAGGCAGGGAGAGAAAAAGCAACAGAAAGAGAAGCCTGCACATGCACACACATATATTTTATTATATTGTTTGATAATTAAAATTTTCTGTTATTCAATATCCTATGTAATATAATTAAGCATAAAAGTATAAAATAAGAAAACAGAGACAGATGTTAACAGAAATTAAGGAATTTTATCTAAATGATTGATTCAAGGTATCACAAACCCAGTATGCTCACCATTAGCCCACCCTTTGAATAAAATTTATTCTTCAGAAAAAAATCTCATGAAATTAATAAAGTTGATAAGTTGATTTAAAAGCAATAATAATTAATAATCTCTGACTATGATGATTTGTTGCAACATAAGCAAGGACCAGTAAGGAGCCATGTTATGACAGAAATGCCATGGGTGAGAGTTATGATGGGGTCTGTCTCAGAGAGGAGAGACAAGCAGAAAATCCAGTGTCAATTCCTGTGCAGTGGAGCAATCCTAGTGAGGAGGAAGTTACAAATTTCATTCTGGTGCTACTCTATTCAGTTAAATAAGCTACATTCATGTTATTTCCTTGTTTTCCCCCGTAAGGACATCTCTCTGTCCTCTGCTCATCTCTAATGTTTTAGGTACACTAATTTATTCATACTACAATATAGACTGAATTCTTTATTGGTTGGTTTGGGTGTATGTGTCGGGGGGTTAGGGAGGGTTCTTAACTAGTATTGACATTTTAGTTACAGGAGCTACCACTATCCCTAAAGCTTTATATCTCCTTAGTAAGTGATGTCAAGATTTAAAAACATTGCGTCGGTAAATAAAGTAAAAAAGAAACACAAAACATATTAACCAAAATGTATATGCAAGCCAAATATGACTGCATACTTTTGGCTGGTACCTAACATGTTCTTGAGGAAACTGGAGAGCATCAGATGCTTGCTGGAGTATCATACTCCTCCAGGTCAGTAGCTGAATCTCATAAGGAAGGATTCCTTTATGATTTCCATCAAAGTGACTTAAACATGAGGTTTATTTTTTCTTTTTTTAATTTAATTTTTTTCTTCATTATATTTTGTCTATGATATGATGATACTTTTTAAATGAGAGCCTTAATACACAAATGGACAGACTACACAATTACAGGACCTTAAGTCAGACTCGCTGACACATCCAGGACTGGAATCCAAGCCACAGTCTCTGCGTTGATGAGCTCAGAATGGTCAGAATTTGCAGTTTGAACCTGCTAGCTTCTCTTACTTTGTTCTACACTTCATAAATAATGAAATTCAAGAAAATTCAAGGATATTTCCCAAACCAATCACATAAGACAGTTCTGTCTTTGACAGTCTGTCTCCAACTCCTTCAGGCCAACAATCCACAATCACAACACACAAGTAATCTTTTCTCTTCTTTGCTGTGAAGTTTCCTATATTCTACGATATACTTTGAGTCATTGGAACATGCTAGTAAAAGTGGGTTATGCCAAGTCAAAGTCTTCTGTTGTTTTAGTCTTGGTAACCGTCATTTAGAGAACACATCCATGGATTACCTGAACACACCATCATTTGAAATACTATCATTGCTGCTGCTGATCATTTATGGAGTCTATCCCAGAAATTAGAACTAATTCAGGAACAAAAACAATCCTTAAAACTGTCTAGAAAAACCACTGAGACAGATGGAAAGAAAGAGGGGGAAGGGAGAGAGAGAACTACCATCATTTGGAAGCCAGTGCGAACCAAAATAAAAATCTGCAATTAGTGAGCTTGAGACCCAGCTGATTCTCTGTCACAGCCCCAATACAAAGGCATCCTATTCAAGATCCAGAAAGAAACAATGCCGCAATTAGTTAGGAAGTGAGGAAAATAAATATCATGAAACCACCCAAAGACAATAAGGTTGAATTATTTCCTCTTCAGGCTTTTGTTCAGTTCAAGCTTTCAATGATTGAGTAAGGCCCACCAACATCAGGGAGGGTAATTGTCTTTACTCTATAAATCAAAGACAAATTCTACCTTAGTAACACCTTGATTGAAGCATCTAGAAGGATGTTTGATCACCTGGCAACACTCTGGTCCAATTAGGTTAGCAATTAAAATTGTCCACCAGAGGATCATTCTTGGAGGAATATGCTGAAAAACTACAAATATTTTTTACAACATATACGAATAATAACATTTTATAAATGTAGGTGCGTTTGTACACATATGTATTTCTGTGTTGTATATATTATGAATGTTATGAAAGCTAATGAGTTAATATACTACCCAATATACCTTTATGGAAGTTTGGAATAAAACTAAATAATATTTTGCAAACATATTTTGAAAGAATGAAATAAAACAAAATGGCTAGCATTAATAAAAGAAATATTTTCTCGCACAGAGATGAAATACAACTAAGCAGGAACAAGAAATCGGGGTATGGATCCCTTTGTTAATTAATTTCTGCTGCAAGAAGAAGGTTTTCCGATGAGGAGTGAGTGTTTCTCTGATCTATAATTATAGCAATGTGGAATTTGGGAGTCATTTTACTAGTATGTTCATTAGTAGAATAGTAGTGGTAGATTTTCTTCCAGCCCCATGACCTTTCTAGTCTTAGGTTCTTTGCCGTATTAGCAGTAAGTATGGGATCCATCTCATAGAATGGATCTTAAACAAAAATCTTAAGAAGCAGGTGTTTACTCCCATAACATCTGTGCCGCTACAGCACCAGTATTTCTTCCAGGCAGGTTTCTGTCAGTTGGTAGGCACATAGGGAGTATCTGAGAGAAACTGGAGGAAGGAAAAAGATATGATCAAATATACTATATAAAAACTGTAAAAGGAAAGAATAAAGCCACCTAGTAAGCATAGACTATACTTTTTTAAAGATATTAGAGTTTAAAAAACTACTGTTTTGAAAAATAACACTCATTTTTATGTAAATTTCTAAAGTTATTTTTAAACCAAAGATGACTTTAGAAGAGTTTACAAGATTCATAATGATCTATAGTAGCTTCAATGTTTTTGTTTTTTTTTTTAGGTTACATACAATATATAGATATTAACACAATTGGAAATCTCTAAGAGATTAAAAAAAAGAAGAAGAAGAATCTTTTCTTCTACTAGACTATAATGTACTTTCCAAGCTGTGGGTTCTTCAGGTTGGTGCTTTATGAGCACATTGTAGGAAATGCTTCTCTTGAGCATCTTAAAGTTGACATATCTCTAATGTCCTTCGCAATTCAAAGGTGTAAAAATATCGTTTTATATTATGAAACTATTATAGTATCTTATATAAGAATATGGCTAATTACTTTCAAATTATCTCCTTCGGTGTTATTACATTTTAGATTCCAAGATTTTTTTTTTTTTAGGTCAGGTATAATGATACTGATCATGTGAGCACAAGTTTGGCACAGACAGAAGCGACTCCTCTGATGATAAAGGTCCTATTGCTCCTCAGCAGTGAGAGCTGGATTAGAACTGCTATTCAAGGGCATCCAGAAAAAAAAGTCACTCTTAGGTATAACATTTCTGTAGCATTAATAATTCATTATTAACTTTCCATATATTACTTTAAAATAAATTTAATTAGTTATTTCTAAAGTCTAATCAGGAAAAAATGACTAAGACTAGCTCTGTGAATACTTTGTGACCTTAACTTAATTATACGTCTCTGTGGCATTTTGTGCTTCTATTTCCATATTCATAGAGTAAGTATTAAAAATAGTTGCATTATCTCTTTTTTAAAACCCTAGCAATCAGGTACATTTTTCAATTTAAGATGTATTGTGTTAAAGTAAAGCACTTCATGTTCAGAGTGCTATATCACAGTTACAACAGCACCAATAAATGATAGGATTTCTCCTTGGTTAAACATGTATTGCACTGAGTGGATTTCATTGTAAACTAAAATCGCCTAAAAATCAATGGCACTTGGATGTTTTCCATCAAATAAATTTAGTTTCTTTAAGTAAGGAAGCTACTTTGGCAGTGATATCTATGGCTGCAGACACATAGTTGAGAAGAAGGGACATTGAAGGTCTCTGTGACAACCCCTATCCCTTCACCTCCATAAAAGTAACAGGCTAAAAAGAAAGCCATCAAAGAGAACTTTTGTAGATTATGATAAGGATGCTGAGCTGCAGATCTTCAAGGTTAAAGGTCTGTCTGGGGTGCAGGTAGAGTACACAGTTTTCTTTAAGGGGCAGACCATTGGGAGTCTGACCATGCTCCAGTAAGTATATGGACAACATATCCTCCCAGTCTTTTGGGAGGATAGGGAGAAATGTCACATGGGCAGGGGAGCAGACATGGAAAGACTGGAAAGTGAGCGGGATTGGGGTATACATAGTGAAATTCACCAGGAATCAATAAAAATATTATTTTGAAAATATAGTTTCTTTAAACAAATGCACATAGCTGTTACTCTTCAGAGAGTTTTGTGGATATAAAATCGTGACAACAAATATGTATATCTAATTCATAGGACTATTTAAAATATGCAGGGTAAAACATATCAGAACAGAGAATAGTACCTCACATAACCTATTATCATATAATTATATAAAATTACACTGTTCACAATTATTTTCAATAAGGAAACACACCCTTCCTAGATTTCAACATCATTAAAATTTAGAATGACAAAAATCACACGGTATTCTATATTCTGAACTATTCTGGATTACACATAATATATTTCCAAGTTCCGGGCTATGAGAAAAGATGAGTTGTCTCAAATAAATCCAATGGTCATTCTTTTTGCATCTCTGTGTCTGAATACAGCACAGTATGAACTTCTCTTCAACACATAAAAAGCTTAGAAACAAAATCAGTGCCCGAGACAAGTGAAGAAAGAGGGGAAGGACAGGGACAGGAACATGAAAACATGGCCAGTACAGTAAGACTAAGGAGGTTGTGTTGTACCATGGACTGCAATTAAAAAGAATATTTTTATTTAAGCCAATGTGAGCTTGTTTCTGTTGTTTACAAACTGCAGAGTGCGTCTTTTTTTAATACAGAAGGTCAAAGTAGATAGGAAATGCCCAGCAATGGAGACAGTAAAATAAGCTAAGCAATACTGTGAAAATGGTGCCTCAGAAATTAAGACAATGCTTTAAAACAGGCTAGACACTCAATGTTTATGTAAGAAACTATTACTGAAATTTGCAGACAAATTAATGGAACTAGAAAAGAACATACTGAGTGAGGTAACAGAAAGACAAGCATGGCATAGGTACTCACTTATAAGTATTATTAGCCATAAAGCAAAGATAACTATGTTATAATCCACAGACCCAAAGGCGCCAAGTAACAAGGGGGAACATGTGAATCTCACTGAGGAGGGGAAATAGATTAGACATCCCTGAGTAGAAGGGGGAAGGGGACTGAATTTGGGTGCAGATGGAAATGGGAAACAGGAAGGATCAGGTATGGGGAGGACAGAGAAAGAGAGTATTAGGAGGGATAACTGGAATTAGGGGTAGATGTTTCCAGGATGAGCTAGAAACCTAAGGCAACGGGAACTCCCAGGAATCTATGAAGGTGACCCTAGCTAATAGTCCTAGCAATGGGGAATATGGAGCCTGAATCAGCCATCTCCTCTAATAGCTATCCAATCACAAAACCTTAGACTGAAATTGTTTTGCCTAGAAGTGCAGGGGTAAAGATGGAACAGAAATTGAGGGAATGGTCAGTGAATAACTGGACCAACCTGAGATCCATGCCACGAGAGGGAGCCCACTCCTGACACTACTAATGATATTCTTCTATATTTACAGACAAGGGCCTAGCATAACCATCACCATAGAGGCTTCACCAGGTAACTGATGAAAACCGATTCAGAGATCCACAGGCAAACGTTAGCTGGAGCTTAGGAATTCTGCAGAAGAGGGAGATGAAAGATTGAGGGAGACAGAGGGGTCCGGTACACCACAATTGACTTCAGAGTCAATTAACATGGGCCCATAGGTGTTCACAGAGACTGAACCACCAGCCACAGAGTATGCATGGGACTGCCCTAGGACCCCTGCACATATGAAAAAGTTATGAAGCTTGGTCTTCATGAGGGACTCCTAACATAGGAAGCAGGGACTGTCTCTCACTCTGTGCCTGCCTCTGGGACTGCTTTCTTCTACTGGGCTGCCTCTTCTAGCCTCAATAAGAGCTGTACCTAGGCTTACTGCAACTTCATATGCCAGGGGTAGTTTATATCCATGAGAGGCCTCTGCTTTTCTGAAGAGAAAAGGAGGAGGAGTAGATGGGGGTGGAGGGCAGTGAAGAGAAAGGAGGGAAAACTGTGGTCAGGATGTAAAGTAAATAAATAAATAAATTTTTAAAATAAAATAAAATTAGTTGATTGCTATTTAAAAAATAAAAATTCAGAATACATGTATTAGTTTTTTAAGTAATAGTTTCATATATTTACAAATACCTACATGAATGTTCAGAATAAAAACATGCCAACTTCAAGAGGGGCTACCTATGGATTCTGAGAATAGAGGTGATATGATATTTACTTTTAGGCACTTACCAAACATGTTTATTTTTTTTTCTATTTAGAGAAATTACAAAATATTATTATTCGTGTTGCTTTTATTCAAATATATACTATGTGTCTATATGTTTCAGTTTAGTACCTAAGAATATGAGAAATTCTAAGTGAAGAATCAGATTCCCAAAGAGTTGGCTTTACAGCTAGAAAATCAGGGCATGCGTGGGAGAGCTGTTATTTTACGCAGATTTTATTGTCTATGCACATGTAGATGAACAACCCACAAACGTAGGGCTTTTGATAAATCAGGTTCTTAAGTGACTTGTTCTTGAAACAAATATTCTGAAAATATGATAATCACTTGAATTGTGTTTCTTTTTTCCCCTAAATTAGGAAATAAAGCCCACAATGGCTCAGATAATTGTCATGCTGAAAAGGTATGCGATTCCAATTATGTGCACAAGTACTGTGCAATGATCTGGGCCCTTTATCTTCTGCAAATGCCTTCTGAAAAAATAAAATACATCATTTGACTTGCTAAGAGATGAGTTCAAATACTTGTGCTGATTTTTGCCGTACAAGCCTGTGCCCTGGAAAACTAATAGAAAGCTAATAATTAATTTCTGAAAGTAGAAAGATGAAAGAATAAAATTGATTAAAAAAATACATAAAGTTCATGGTAGCTAAAATAGGACATTTTTCCTAGTTCTCTAATCTGATTCTTAATGCAGGTTAATGATGCCATGACACCTAATGCATTAAAAATAATGAACATGTATCATTATTGAGATTACCTTAAAGCTAAAATAATTTTATTTCATTTTATGATATTTCACTTGATATGAACCAGGTAATTCAGTAGAATAACAGAGTGGGAAATTGATATAAATTGGCTCTTGATTCTTTACTTATCTCCAAAATGATCATAACTATTAAAAATTTCTAAAACTTTTTGTCTTTTTATTTTTCCTGAAAGTGCAGAATATTTAAGATATGATTACTTAATTTCATATAGACAATAAAATTTCATTATAAAATATTATAAATCTTTCAACAGCTAACTTTGCTCTCATTTCTTAAACTCACACTTTTACATAGAAATTCACAATATGTTTATTACCTAAAGACATCATAATATTTTTAATTGCCTAATCCACTCATTTTAATTCACTCGTTAAATTAAATTTTTATTATTTTTTAATTTTTTTTTAATTTCATCACTTTATAGCCTGATACCTTCCCACTCCCTCCTCTCCCACAGGTCACGACCACCTCACAACCCCTCCTCCCATATTTCCCTCTGTCTCTCAGAGAATGGGAAGTCCCTGAGAGGAATTAAACCACCCTGGCACCTTAAGTCACAGCAAGACTAAAGGCACACTATCCCACTGGGGCCTGACAAGGCAGCCCAGCTAGGGGAAAGGGATCCAGTAGCAGTCAGCCCAGTCAGAGATAGTCCCTACTCCAATTCTCAGGGACCCACCTGTTGACAAGGCTGTTGATCTGTTACATATGTGTAGGGGTTCTAAGTCCAGTCCATGCATGCTTTTTGTTTGGTGGTTCTGTTTCTGTGAGCCCACATGGGTCCAGGGTAGTTGACTCTGTGGATCTTCTTGTGGTGTCCTTGACCCCTTCCTCTCCCTCTCTTCTTCCTTCCACTCTTCTGCAGAACAACCCAAACTCAGCCTTTTAGTTGGCTGTGGCTCTGTGCACCTGTTTCCATTAGCTCCTGATGAAGCATCTCAGAAGACATTCATGCTAGGAGCCTATCTGCAAGCATAGCAGAGTATCATTAAAAAAAAAAAAAGAAGAAGAAGAAGAAGAAGGAGAACTTGGAGGAGTCTTGAGGGTCCCGCTCAATAACATAGGAGTGACCAGTGCGGGCAGTGGGCAATGCTGGGAGGGGAGACTGGGAGCAGTGCTGGGAGCAGGCAAAGTGCAGAAGGAAGCGCTCTTCAGGCTGTGGAGCTGCCTGCAGAGAGCTCATGCCTGCATTTCCAGAGCCCTCACCCAGGAGGCGGTCAGCTTTACCATGGTGCAGCTGCTTCTGAGTTATCTCTGCTCCTTGGAGATAACCCCTCACCCACATTCTTGATAGTGACCACAGTAAAAAACTCATTGGCTATATAAGTGAGTATATACCATGTGTGTCTTTCTGCTTCTGGAATACCTCACTCAGGATGATCATTTCTAGATCCCACCATTTGCCTGCAAATTTCATGATTTCCTCGTTTTTAATTGCTGAGTAGTATTCCATTGTGTAAAAATACCACAGTTTCTCTATCCATTCCTCAACTGAGGGACATCTGGGTTGTTTCCAGGTTCTGGCTATTACGAATAAAGCTGCTACAAACATGGTTGAGCAAATGTCCTTGTTGCGTACTTAGCCTCTTTTGGATATATGCTTAGGAGTGGTATAGCTGGATCTTGAGAAATCACTATTCCTAATTGTCTGAGAAAGCGCCAGATTGATTTCCAAAGTGGTTGTACAAGTTTACATTCCCACCAGCAGTGGAGAAGGGTTCCCCTTTCTCCACAGCCTCTCCAGCATGTGTTGTCACTTGGAGTTTTTGATCTTGGCCATTCTGGTGGGTGTCAGGTGATACTGAAATCTATCCACCTAAAGAAGATAAACAAGAAAGAGGACCCAGGGTACGATGATCAGTCCTCACTTAGACAAATGGGATGGACATTGGATGTAGGAGCAAACAAGTAACAGGACAGAAGCCTGCCACAGAGGGCCTCTGAAAGACTCTACCTAGCAGTGTATCAAAACAGATATTAAGACTCATAAACAAACCTCCAGCAGAATGCAGGGAACCAAAAAAGGGGGAGAGGGGAGTTAATACTACCTGGAGAGGTCAGGAGTTCCACAAGGACCAAATATATCTGGGCACAGGGGGCGTTTATGAGACTGTTTCTCCAAACAAGGACCATGTATGGATGCAACCTGCTCAGATGTACCCCTTGGTAGCTCAGTATCCAAGTGGGTTCCCTAATAAGGGGAACAGGGACTGTTTCTGACATGAACTCGATGGTGGGCTCTTTAACCTCCCCCCTCCCGCCCCCGGGAGAAGCAGCCTTGCTAGGACACAGAGGAGGACTTTGTAGTAGTCCTGAAGACACCTGATAAACCAGTATCAGATGGAGGGGGAGGAGGTTCTCCCTTATCAGTGGACTTGGAAAGGGGCAGGGAGGAGATGAGGGTAGGAGGGTGGGATTTGGAGGGAAAGAGGGAGTGGGATACAGCAGGGATACAAAGTTAACAAAGTGTAACTAATATTAAAAAAAAAATTAAAAAAAAACTCATTGGCTCATCAAAAAAAAAATAGTGACAGGGGTTAGATCTCTCCCATGGGGTGGGTCTCAAGTTGTGTCATTCATTGGTTTACCAGTCCCCCAATCTCTGCTCTATTCTTGCCCCTACACTTCTTGTAGGCAGGACAAATTTTGGGTTGAAGGTTTTGTGGGTAGTTTGGTGCCTTTCTCTCTCCACTGGGAAACCTACCTGGCTATAGGAGGTGATGACTTCAGACTCCTTAAATCCTGCTGCTAGGAGACTCAGCTTGGGTCATCCCCATAGACCTCTGAGAGCCTTCCTTAATTTGTACATTAATCCTTTATTACATTAGCTCCATCCTGCCCCTACCTCCTCACATTCCTCCCATGCCACCGAACTCTGAAATTCATAGGCTTTTCTTCTTTTTATTATTTATGACAATAACTATATTATTCTTATATACATGCATGCATGTATATAATGTATTCATTTTTGTATGTATGTATGTATGTATGTGACCTACTGATCCCACTTATATGCATGTGTTGTGAGCTTACTAGTTAGTATTGGTTAGCCAGTAAAGGAGTTAATCCCTAAGGAACCCAATTTTCCTGCTCTGAGCAACCATTGACAGACAGCTTGTACCTCTTCATCTAAGGCTGGGTCCTTGCAAAATTTACCCCGCTACCATTGGGACAACAACTGATGTTATCATGCAGGTCTCCCATACTCCTGCATTTCATGAGTGCAATTTTCCTGTTTTGTGTAGAAGACACTGTCTAGCAGCAGGCATCCTGTTCTTTGGCTCTTATACTCTTTTTGCACCTGTTCTTTGATTCCCCCTGAGCATTAGCTATAGAGGATTCATTATAGAACTTTCAGTTAAGTTTGGCCACTCCAAGGTCACTTAACTTCTGCATGTTGAAGTGAAGAAAATGTAATGAATTTAAAAGGGAATGGGTGAGAATAAGACATATGTATGTCTGTAATAGGCTCTATGTGTTTCAAAATAAGCTTTTTGATTAGGGGTAAGAGCTACACTTTATCTGTAGATGTAAGGATAAGTATTTATAACAGTTAAAATTTCTATTGTTTTAGGAAAATGGCAATTGTAGGTTCTTCTCTATGGTCCATGACTTCCTCAAACATAAGTAATTGGCAAAGTTTAGCAACCAAGGAATTCCCATTTCTTGTACAGTCTTATTATGAATAGAAGAAGCTAGTTAGCCTCAAGATAAAATTGCCACTGTTGAACCACTGGGGATACGTGGCCAGGCTAGTCATTGTCGTGGTTCATAGGCTTTATAGGTGCGTAGCTTGCAAAGCACATTCAGATATTACAGGAGATAATTCTCATGAAGAAGGCTCCCATGTCAGTTCTAGATCAAGTTTGCAAAGCCCATGTCTGAAGTATATTCTATCTTTAGAGATGGGCTCTTAACTTCAAGTTCCGAGTGGTAACTAGGGGCACCTGAAATAGCTTATATTATTTTGCTAGCCTCTTGGACTCTGCTGCCCAACAACTCTGAGGAAAGATTCTCGTGCCTGGCACTGTGCTAACCTTGCAGAGAACATTATCACCTCAAGTGTTATAACTATATTAAATTTGTGTGTGTGTGTTAAGTAAGCTGATAAAATAATCTTTCTCTCTAGCTTTTAAAACACCTACATTTTATTCATTCTCCTACTTTCCTGTCCCTCTTTATTTACCCTCCTCCTCAATTCCCAGGTAAAATCCATCCCATTTTGCCCATCTCCTTTAAGCTATGAAGCAACTATGATTTGTCACTTTGTATCTTGTGGTTTGCTTTGTTTTTGTATTACTTCCCTTATAAACTATCAAACTATTAAAGTGTTTTCCTCTAGTGCTGGGATCTGAGCTGGGTTCTCTTGTGCTAGGTAAGTGCTTTGTTCACATTAATTCTTAGAAATCTTTTTCTTTGATTCTGATCTTTTGGTTTTATCTTAGTCTAACAAACATTGCAATTGTACAATCATGTCAATAAAACATGTTGAGATCCTTACCTTTGAGTGAATTTGCTAAGAAGAAGGGGCAGAAGGAGACAGAAAAGAACATGAAAAAACAAAAAAGACCATATAAAAAGATTACAAATTCATGCTTTTCTACACATAGCCAGAAGAAAGTAGCTGGCGGATAAAAATCTATTGCTTTTCAGACACACAGCCTGGTTTTTGTCTTCTTTATAGTTTCCATTAGAACAAAAATATAAGTCTTCAAAGGCCAACTTACTAGGTAAATATGAAGGTCTGCTTAAAATTATGTTACTGGAAATTGGTCCTACAGCTCTTCAAAATTATGTTTAATTTATAATCAATGGCTAGTTTAATGTGAAAATAATCTCATATAATTAAAATAAGAAGAGTACATTAATAACCTTTTAGCTCATTTCAATTATTTTATTTCTTATTATAATCTTAGCACTTCTGGTGAATATTTCTGAGACTTATCCACAATGTTAGACCTTAGGAATACTAAGATATGCCTTAGGACATCATAATTTAGCCTAAATGAGGCTCATGTGTTTGGTTAATGCTTAAAATTTTAACACACAAATGTATTGCTTTGTGGTATTGACTCATTGATTTGTGTGGATGGTAGTCCATCTTTCCAAGGATGACCACAATCAACTTCCAAGTAGTCCTTCCAGAGTTTTCATTATTGTAAAGCCAAATTATACAAAAGTGATCAATTCCCTCAATCTGTGTTCATGGAAATATGAAGGAAGACATAGCAATCTCACTTCACACATTTTAAGTTAAAGTAGGAGCATAAGTGTCAGTTTCTAACAGGAAAGCAAACATCCAAGAACTCAATGCAGACAGAGGATAAGTTATGCTGACATTAGGACTGTTAACAAATATCCCACACTTTATTTTTATATGGGATTAAATCTTCCTGCTCTGACATGATTCATAAGGCCTGGACACTAAATAGGACATTGGTGTATTTCACTGATAAGAAGATGGAGTAAGAGACAATAAGCCACTCATCACTTCTTTTGCTTTATCTTAAATGAACTCACAGGCAAGCCAATCTGTCACAAATAACAGTTCTCTAAATAAAGGCCTTGAAATATCTGTGGTTTCCTTGTTACTAATGAAAAGGCAAATATTTTCCTTACCCACAACCAAATTTCAGTTGTCAGCTTTGCATACCCATAAAAGTCAAGAAGGCAGCAGAGATATCTAGAGTGTACAATAAGAAAGACTGTGCCTAGCAGGGATGCTCCTCCCTGGGGGTTGGGGGGAGGGTCAAAAAGCACGCCATTGAGTTCATGTCAGAAATAGTCCCTGTTTCCCTTATTAGGGAACCCACTTGGATACTGAGCTACCAAAGGCTACATCTGAGCAGAGACTCCGGTTGCATCCATACATGGTCCTTGTTTGGAGAAACAGTCTCATAAAAGACCCCTGTGCCCAGATATATTTGGTCCTTGTGAAACTCCTGTTCTCTCCAGGTCATGTTAACTCCCCACTCCCTTTTTTTTTTCATTTCCTGCACTCTGCCAAAGGTTTGGTTATGAGTCTTAATATCTGCTTTGATACATTGCTAGGCCACAGAGGAGGGCTTTGCAGCCAGTCCTGAAGACACCTGATAAACCAGTATCAGATGGAAGGGGAGGAGGTTCTCCCCTATCAATAGACTTGGAAAGGGGTGGGCAGGAGATGAGAGTGGGAGGGTGGGATCGGGAGGGAGAGAAGAAGCAGGATACAGCAGGGATACAAAGTTAACAAACTGTAACTAATATTAAAAAAATAAAAATTATATATAAAAAAAGAAAGACTGTGCAACACATCCTGGACCCTGTTATTGGAAGAAGAGATTAATTAATGAATGTCTCCAAGGTCCCTAAGGAGGAGCAGATGAAGAATCCCAAAGAGAAAGCTTTGTCAATAACAGGATAAATAGAAAACTGGCTTAAACACAAAGTAATTGGTGAAATAAGAACCAGAGAGTGACTTAAGTAGTGACTGTAATCAGTGACGACCTCCCTGAGACGCATTTTAGACGGTGTTGGCGAGGCTTGTTTAAAGGCACAGTTCAGTAGGTAGAGGGTTGGATAGGAGGCTTTAAAGGGGTTACCTGAAAAGTTTTCTTCTCAGATTTTGCAGTAAAAAAATATGTACAAATAAAAATGGTTTCAGTTAATATTGGCATCCCTTTCTCTTTAGTCGTTCGTTACAGCATGTATGCCCATACCAATTTTAAATTGTATTTAGTGTCTTAAACTTGAGAAAATATATACATTAGGAAAAAAATACATTAGGAGTAAAATGGAGATCAATGCAAATCACGTCAAAATACATAAATTATCCATAAACTATCCCCTATAACATTATACATCCCATACTAAACATAGTAGGAAAGAAATTTTCATCATTACTGCAACCAAACTACACACAGACACACACACACACACACACACACACACACACACACCCCACTACAGGGACTATAGTGGCCTACCCAAGAATATAACAAAACAGTACAGACAGTAAAAGAAATACTATTTGGAGAAACATATATTTGTCTACACTTTACTGAATGAATTAATCTAAAATTTACAAGAGGTAAAAGCAAATCCAAGTTTATTCATTATTTCTTTTGAAGATGCATCAGCTTATAATTTACTTAGTGAAAGGTTCTTATGCATTTTTTATAAGTGAATTCTCATCTAGCTAATAATATTATTACAACCTCCTTCAGATAGCTGAGGTTTGTTTTTTATTAAATAGCATATACTATAATTAGTTTTCACAACTGGCTTTTTATTAGACCATGGTCTTTTGGAAGAATGATTAACTTTGAGTAGCAAAGGCAAAATGACTCTTACTGAAATATTGTTTCAGGACATAAATTAATAAAATAAATGGATGGGTAATTCTCTGAGATTAGAGGACTATCCTGTTGTCTTGATGTGCAGTAGATATTGGCCTGAATAGCAATGATGTTTAGGACTTGTTTCAATTGTTGTTGAGTTTAACATGTAAATTTATGCAGCAATTAGAGGTTCATTTGTGTAGAAATGCAGCAAATTTCAGATAATATGAAATCACTACAAGCTCTTAGACAGGGTGAGAACCTCACAGGCTCATTACGAACTGTTGGCTGAAAGGCTGTTCTGTTATGGGCATTCTCTAATAATGCTGCTGGGATGAGAAACTATTTATTACCCTGGCTAACTATATCACGTTCTTTCTTTCTTAATCACGTCCCTTTCTTGTTATAATTAAAATTTTGTCTTTGCATACTGTAATCGATGGTGTACTATCAAACAAATTAGAAATTCAAAAGTTTCAGCTGTAAAGGAAGGGATTTGTTTCCCATTGTTTTATTCTATTCTTTTATAATTTATTTACTTTTTATCACTTTACATCCTGGTTGTAGCCCCATCCCTCTTCCCATCTCAATCCCACTCTCTCTTCCTCCTTCAACCCATCTTCCTTTTTCCTCAGAAAAAGGAGAGCTCCCTTTCTCAACCACCCTAGTTCATCAGGACTGAGCATGTCCTCTTCCCCTGTGGCCTGGTAAGGCAGTTCCGCCAGGAAGAAGTGATCAAAAAGCTGGTGAGTCCTTGTCCAGTGCAGTCCCCACCTCCCTTACTAGGGAATCCACATGAAGCCTTAACTGTCTATCTGCTACATCGTTGTAGGGGGTCTACGTCCAGTTCATGTATGGTCTTTGGTTGACGCTTCATTCTCAGCAAACCTATCTGGGCCTGATTGGTTGGCCCTGTTGATTTTCTTGTGGAGCTCCTGCCACTGCCGAATGCTTTTTCTGTCCTCCCACTTTTCCACAAGACTCCCTATGCATTGCCCAGTGTCTGACTGTGAGTCTCAGCATCTATTTTGAGGTGCGGCTTGGTAGGACCCTGGGAGAAGATGAAGGGGATTCGAGCAGTGACGCCTATTAGCAGAGGCCATAGAGACTGAAGAGGACACCTTCTAACTAGACTAGCCTCCTAGTGGGGGTAGGGAAACTCCAACCCAGCCACAAAAAATATCAACCCCAAATTTACCCTGCCTACAAGATGTGCAGAGATAAAGATAGAGCAGATAGAGCAGAGACTGAGGGAATGCCCAACCAATGCCTGGACAGATCCGGAATATTTGGATATTTCGGCAAAGCTATCAAAATACACCTTAATATTAATTCTAAATAATGAATGAATGCTTTCTGTAGCACTCTGCCTTTGTGGTTTTATAAATATGATTTCACAGAAAGAGAGAATCCTGTTGCAAAGAAGAGTCTATGAAATGCTGCTATGAGAAGTGTGGTCTGAGCCAGGGGAGAATTGAAAACCAGTGTCCTGGGCAGGTGCAATGTACATGCTAGGGCTGCTGCTCAGAAGGCTGTTCAATATGGCAGTGCTGAGGCTTACGAGAGTTCTTTTCTCTCAATAAAGTTTAAGGCATGATGTGTCAATGAGCTAAAGGAAAATACTGATACTTTAAGTTGGCCATATATTTTTGTTTAGAAATATGTTAGACAAATTATTTAGTGACAAAAAATATGCTAAAGACAATACCTTGTTTGCTAGTGTATAGTGTAATACTTCATTAGTAATAAATAAATAAATAAATAAATAAATAAATAAATAAATAAGGACATGTATACTATTGAAATGGTCTTGATTGATACATAAATCACATATTTTTAGATCAGTCTTGAAGTTAATGGACTCAGATGACTGACCATAGTTTAATTTTTTCCCATCTCCTCCTTGCTCCCTAGCCTTTACCTCTATTCTTCCTCCCTGTCCTTTCTTTCCTCCCTTCCTCCATCCTGCCCTTCTCTCTTACTCCTGTCTTACTCTGTAATTTGACTATTTAATCTCTCATAGGCACCAACAGTTCACAGTTATTAATAGTTTCAGTGGCATCACCTGATTTCACATCCTGAGCCTAATAAAATGATTCACTTTTCTGCTATCACTAATTAGTGCCCTGACTAAAACTTTTTCAGAGTTCTAGAGACGGTCATCATGAATCTTGTAACGGCTTAGCTATGGAGTTACACACCATGTATGAAAATCCTTCACTACCACCTACTAGAGCACAGAAGATCAACAACATTAGTTTACTCAAAAATGTCCGTATTTCACATAACTTTTGCATAGACAATTAATATGGCTACCAGTCCCCTATCTACCATTTAGAACAGCTGATATTTAGCAGACCCTAAGTAATTTTAAGCAAAACCATTCATTTCAATTCACTTGGCATAGTGAATTTATTGTCAGTTGTGTAACAGAATGATTATATTTAGATACTTAGACTTTATTTTTAATTAGCATACACATGTGTGTGTTTGTATATGCATATGTGAATGCAGGTGCCCAGTGAGATAAAAAAGAAGAAAAAAAACGAGGAAAGGTGGGCATCTATTTTTCCTGAACTGGAGTTACAGCCAATTGCGAGCCATTTCTGGGAATCAAACTCTGGATTTCTGCAAGAGTACAAAGTGCTCTTACAACTGAGCCCACAATCCAGTTCCAAGTGTGTTTCTTTGTAGTATGGCACACATTTTATCTTCACACAAGATTAGCCATTTTTATTATTAACTAAATTTCATCTCTTCTTCGGTAATGAACCATTTTCTTGGCTGTTAATCTTATTAGAAATGTGTTGTTAATTTCTCGGGTTTATTTGATGTGAAGTGCAAGGCGGGATTTGTTTTCATACAATACATTAGCCACTGATAACTGGCATTTTTCTGTTTAGTTTTTATACCATCACTGGACAGTGGTCCTCTTTTATTTTATGATTGCTAGGGATTAGTATGGTGCTACATATACAAATGCTGAATTCTGAGCCCCAAGATCTGGTTGCAGCATAGATGCGTGCATTCTTTTTTTGATTTTATTTCATTAATTACACTTTATTTGCTTTGCATCCCCCCATAAGCCCCTCCCTTCTCCCCTCACAGTCCCACCATCCCTCCCCTTCTTCATGTATGCCCCTCCCCAGGTCCACTGATAGAGGAGGTCCTCCTCTCCTTCCTTCTGATCTTAGTGTACCAGATCTCATCAGGAGTGGCTGCATTGTCATCTTCTGTGGCCTGGTAAGGCTACTCCCCCCTCAGGGGGAGGTGATCAAAGAGCAAGCCAATCAGTTTATGTCAGAGGCTGTCCCTCTTCCCATTACCATGGAACCCACTTGGACACTGAATTGCCATGGGCTACATCTGTGCAGGGGTTCTAGGTTATCTCCATGCATGGTACTTGGTTGGAGTATGAGTCTCTGCAAAGACCCCTGTGTTCAAATTTTCTGGTTCTGTTGCTCTCCTCGTGGAGTCCCTGTCTTCTCCAGATCTTACTATTTCCCTCTTCTTTCATAAGATTCAATGCACTCTGCCCAATAGTTGGCCATAAGTCTCAGCATCTGCTTTGATAGTCAGCAGGGCAGAGCCTTTCAGAGGCCCTCTGTGGCAAGTTCCTAACTTGTTTCCTGTTTTCTTCTTCTTCTGATGTCCATCCTCTTTGACTTTCAGGTTGAGGATTGAGCATTTTAGTCAGGGTCCTATCTCTTGATTAGTTTATTTAGACATACAAATTTTAGTAGGTTTATCCTATATTATATGTTTATATGAGTGAGTATATACCATGTGTGTGTTTCTGCTTCTGGGACAGCTCACTCAGGATGATCCTTTTCAGTTCCCACCATTTACCTGCAAATTTCATGATTTCCTTATTTTTCACTGCTGAGTAATATCCCATTGTGTAGATGTACCACAATTTCTGCATCCATTCTTCAGTTGAGGGGCATCTGGGCTGTTTCCAGCTTCTGGCTATTACAAATAAAGCTGCTACAAACATGGTTGAGCAAATGTCCTTATTATATACTTGAGCCTCCTTTGGATATATGCCTAGGAGTGGTATGGCTGGATCTTGAGGGAGCACTATTCCTAGGTGTCTGAGAAAATTCCAGATTGATTTCCCGAGTGGTTGTAGAAGTTTACATTTCCACCAGCAGTGGAGGAGGGTTCCCCTTTCTCTCCAGCATGTGTTGTCACTCAAGGTTTTCATCTTGGCCATTCTGATGGGTGTAAAGTGAAATCTCAGGGTCGGTTTGATTTGCATTTCCCTGATGGCTAATAATGTTGAACATTTCTTTAAGTGTTTCTCTGCCATGCTATATTCCTCTACAGAGAATTCTCTGTTTACCTCTCTTCCCCATTTTTTAAGTTGGATTACTTGGTTTGCTGCTTTTCAGCTTCTTTAGTTCTTTTTATATACTGGATATGAGTCCTCTGTCAGAAAAAGGGTTGGTGAAGATCCTTTCCCAGTCTGTAGGCAGTCGCTTTGTTTTGATGATGGTGTCCTTTGCTTTACAGAAGCTTTTCAGTTTCATGAGGTCCCATTTATTGATTGTTGCTCTTAGAGCCTGTGATGTTGGTGCTCTGTTCAGGAAGTTGTCTCCTGTACCAATGAGTTCTAAGGACTTCTCCACTTTTTCTTCTAACCAATTTAATGTATCTGGTTTTATGTTGAGGTCTTTGATCCACTTGAATTTCAGTTTTGTGCAGGGTGATAGGTATGGTCCTATTTGCATTTTTCTACATGTAGACATCCAGTTGGACCAGCACCATTTGTTGAAGATGCTATCTTTTTTCCATTGTATGGTTTTGGGATCTTTGTTAAAGACCAGGAGTCCATAAATATGTGGGTTTATTTCTGGGTCTTCTATTCAGTTCCATTGATCCACCATTCTGTTTCTATGCCAGTACCATGTAGTTTTTATTACTGATTCTCTATTATACAGCTTAAGATCAGGGATGGAGATACCTCCCCATGATCTTATATTGTAGAGGATTGTTTTAGCAATTCTGGGTTTCTTGTTGTTCCATATGAAGTTGAGAATTTTTTTCCAGATTTGTAAAGGATTGTGTTGGTGATTTGATGGGAACTCCATTGAATCTGTAGATTGCTCTTGGTAAAATGGCCATTTTTACTATGTTAATCCTGCCAAGCCATGAGCACAGGATATCTTTCCATCTTCTGATATCTTCTTTTAATTCTTTCTTCAGAGACTTGAATTTTTTTGCTTGGTTAGGGTTACACCAAGGTACTTTATGTCATTTGTGGCTATTGTGAAAGCTGTTTTCCCTAATTTCTTTCTCAGCCCTTTTGTCTTTTGTATACAGGAGTGCTACTGATTTTTTGAGTTAATTTTGTATCCAGCTACTTTGCTGAAGTTGTTTATCACATGTAGGAGTTCCCTGGTAGAATTTTTGGGGTCACTCATGTATACTATCATATCATCTGCAAATAGTGATAATTTAACTTCTTCCATTCTAATTTGTATCCCGTTGATCTCCTTCAACTGTTTTATTGCTCTAGCAAGAACTTCCAGAACTATATTGAAGAGATATGGAAAGAGTGGGCAGCCTTGCCTTGTCCCTGATTTCAGTGGGATTGCTTTGAGTTTCTCTCTATTTAGTTTGATGTTGGCTATAGGCTTGCTGTATATTGTCTTTACTATGTTTAGATATGTGCCTTGCATCCCTGACCTCTCCAAGACTTTAAATATGAATGGATGTTGGATTTGGTCAAATGCTTTTTCAACATCTAAGTACTTTGTCATGTGTTTTTTTTTTTTCCTTTCAGTTTGTTAATATGGTGGATCACATTGATGAATTACTGTATATTGAACCACCTCTGCATACCTGGGATGAAGCCTACTTGGTCGTAATGGATGATATCTTTGATGTGATCTTTTATTCGGCTTGGAAGTATTTTGTTGAATATTTTTGCATCAATGTTCATAAGGGATATTGGCCTGAAATTCTCTTTCTTTGTTGGGTCTTTATGAAGTTTAGGTACCAATGTGACTGTGGCTTCATAGAATGAGTTTGGTAGTGTTCCTTCTGTTTCTATTTTGTGGAATACTTTGAAGAGAAATGGAGTTATCTCTTCTTTGAAGGTCTGGTAGAATTCTGCAATGAAACCATCTGGTCCTGGAATTTTTTTTTTTGGGGGGGGGATGGGAGACTTTCAATGACTGCTTCCATTTCCTTAGGGGATACAGGACTATTTAATTGATTTACCTGGTCTTGATTCAGCTTTTGTAAGTGGAATCAATAAAGAAAATTATCCATTTCATTTAGATTTTCAAATTTTGTGGCATATAGACTATTGAAGTAAATCCTAATGTTGTTTGGATTTCCTCAGTGTTCGTAGTTATGTCCCCCTTTTCATTTCTGATTTTGTTGATTTGGATGGTGTCTCTCTGCTTTTTGTTAGCTTGACTAAGTGTTTCTCTCTTGTTGATTTTCTCAAAGAACCAGCTCTTCATTTCATTGATCCTTTGAATTGTTTTATTTGAGTCTAATTGGCTGATTTTAGCCCTGAGTTTGATTATTTCCAGGTGTCTACTACTTTTTGCTATGTCTGCTTCTTCTTTTTCTAGGGTTTTCAGGTGAGCCTTTAAGTTGCTTGAATGAACTGTCTCAAATTTCTTCTCGAAGGCACTTAGTGCTATGAACTTTCCTCTTAGCACTGCTCTCATTCTGTCCCACAAGTTTGGATATGTTGTGCCTTCATTTTCATTGAATGCTAGGAAGATTTTAATTTCTTTCTTTATTTCTTCCCTGACCCAGCTGTCATTTAGTAGCAAGTTGTTCAATTTCCATGTGTGTGTAGGCTTTTTGCTATTTCTGTTGTTGTTGAGGCCCAGCTTTATTCCACGGTGATCAGATAGGATATAAGGGAATATTTCAGTCTTCTTGTATCTGCTGAGAAATGGAGTTTTGTGACCAACTATATGGTCTGTTTTGGAGAAGGTTCTATGAGGTGCTGAGAAGAAGGTAAATTCTTTTGTTTTTGGGTATAAGGTTCTGAAAATGTCTGTTAGGTCCATTTGATCCATGACCTCTGTTAGAGACATTGTTTCTTTGTTTAGTTTCTGTTTTGTTGACCTGTCTTTTGTTGAGTGGGGTGTTGAAGTCTCCCACTATTAATGTGTGGGGATCTCTGTATTGTTTAAGTTTTATCCATGTTTCTTTCACAAATATGAGTGCCCTTGTATTTGGGGCATAGATGTTTAGGTTTATGATGTCATCCTGGTTGAATTTTCCCTTGATAAGTATGAAGTGTCCTTCCCCATCTCTTTTTATTAATTTTGGTTGAAAGTCTATTTTATCTAATATTAGAATGGCTACTCCTGCTTCCTTCTTGGGTCCATTTGCTTGGAAAGCTGTCTTCCAATCTTTTATCCTCAGGTAATGTCTATCTTTGTGACTTAGATGTGTTTCTTGTATGCAACAGATTGCTGGGTCTTGTTTACACATCCATTCTGTTAATCTGTGTCTTTTTATTGGAGAATTGAGTCCATTGATGTTGAGGGAGATTAATGTCCAGCGGCTGTTAGTTCCTTTGATTTTGATGTTGGCTGTGGTCATAAGTTTGTGTGCTTGGTTGCTTTTGTCTTACTGTAGTGAGGTTAATTATTTTCTATGTTTTCTTGAAAGTAGCTAGTTTTCTTGGGTTGTATTTTTCCCTTCTAGTGTCTTCTGTAACACTGGACTTGTGTGTAGGTATTGTTGAAATTTGTTTTTGTCATTGAATATCTTTTTTCTCTGTCTATGCAGATTGAGAGTTTTGCTGAGTATAGTAGCTTGGGCTGACATCTTTGTTCTCTTAAGGTCTGCATGATATCCATCTAGGCCCTTCTGGCTTTTATAGTCTCTGTTGAGATGTCAGGTGTGATTCTGATGGGTTTGCCGTTATATGTTACTTGGCCTTTTTCCCTTGTAGCTTATATCATTTTTCCTTTGTTCTGTATACTCAGTGTTTTGATTATTATGTGGTAAGAGGATTTTCTTTTCTGCTCTAATTTATTGGGTGTTCTGCAGGCCTCTTGTATTCTTATTGGCCTCTCCTCTAAGTTGGGGAAATTTTCTTCAATGATTTTGTTGAAAATATTTTCTGGGCCTTGGAGGAGGGAATCTTCTTTTTCCTCTATTCCTATTATTCTTAGGTTTTGTCTTTTTATGTTGTCTTCAATTTTTTGGATGGTCTGTGTCAGGATTTTTTTGTATTTAACATTTTCTTTAACATATACATCGATTTCTTCCATTGTATCTTCCACACCTGAGATTCTTTCTTCCATCTCTTGTAGTCTATTGGTTATGCTAACCTCTTTAGTTCCTGTTTTCGTCCCTAAGTTCTTTCTCTCCACAATTTCCTCCATTTGTGTTTTCTTTAATTTTTCCAATTCTATCTTCAGGTCTTGAGCCATTTTGTTCATTTCCTTCACCTGTCTGACTGTATTTTCCTTCAATTCCTTCAGCTGTTTGTTTGAACAATCCTCTGTTTCTTTTATTTTTCTCAGTGATTTAAGCATTTCCTCTCTAAAGGCCACAAACTGTTTGGCTGCAACTTCCTGTAATTTTTCATGGATGGCCATGATCTGCTTTTCTTTATCGTTTTCTATTTCTTTATGGATGGCCATAATCTGCTTGTTTTTATCTTCCTCTATTTCTTTACAGATGGCATAATCTGTTTGAGTTTATCTTCCTCTAGGTCTTTACGCATTTTATTTGTTTCCTCTGTTATCCTCTTCATGAGCATAGATGTTAAGTCATCTTCTTGAATTTCAATTATGCTGGGGTTTCCAGGGCTACTTGTCCCTGCATGACTGGCTTCTGGATATGCGATATTGCTCTGTCTTTCATTGGTTGAGCTTTTATGCTGGCCTCTACCCATTGGGCTATCGTAGGTGTTTGGAGTTAGTTAGTCTGGTGGTTCCTGGAATCCTGTGGTGGCTCTCCACCTTAGCAGGAAGATGGTATTTCCTGAAGGAAGCCTCCTCAGCTTTTTGGGTATGGTCACTGTATGGCCGGTTTTTTTCAGGAGTTGCCACTGCTCACCTCAGGCATAGAGACCTGAGTGGTAACTGTGGTCCTTGTTACTCAAGAGGGCACTCCTTTCATCCGGAGAAGTCCTGGAGACAGCTGCCCTGCTTCTGGGTTTCTTGTAAATTTAGTGAGCTGCTGCTGTAACTTGTGTGTCCCTTGGTTTTGTCAGTTTTGTTAGGGATAATTGGTTGCCCGTTGGATCACTGTCTGAGGGTTGATCTTGGGGATCCTGGGCTTTTGTAGTCCTGAGGTTGGGGCTCTGTGCCCCAGTACCCAAGCGGTAATCTGTGGCAGGTGAGTACTGTTCTCCTAGTAGTAGCAAGCTAGCTGGTACACAGCAGGTCCCTGGGTTGGGCCAGTGTGTAGTCTGCGGGACCTTTTCCAGGGATATACTGGGTAGCCTAAGTCCGTCCCCTTTGCTTCCTTCCCTGTGAGGATTTCTTCCAACAGTGACTCCAAGTCTCTGGTGTCCTGGGGCGGAGAGTTTTATCTGTGAGGAATAGTTGGTACAAAGCAGGTCTCTGGGCTGGCAGCGCGTGCTCACTCTCTAGCGTGGGGGACCTTTCCCAGGGATATACCTGTTTTATATAGTTATTCAAACATCTGTATCGCATATTTGAAAATTTTAAAGCAACATTAAATTATCCTAAAATTTTTTGTCATATTCAAAATTCAAGTATGTGTGACTAAATTCGTCTTAGTCGTAAAATTAAAGTCTGATCCATTCTTTATTTATGTTGCTTCTTGGTGTTTCTTGATAGAAACCAAACCTTGTCCTTCATGGTTCTTCATGGGCTGAGAAAATATGTTTGTTGGGCTATGTCTCTGCATAGGTTTTAGGGGAAGTCCAGATCTGTTCAAAGTGTGGCTCTCACATTCAGCCATCATTTCCCAGAACTACCAGTGACACCTTGATAATTTCTGAAGGCAAGGCCACTTCCTCTTGCCATTTTCTTTGCCCTCATACCCCTTTCTCCTCCCTCACTAAAAAACTCTATGTGTTTTTTTTGTTTGGTTGGTTGGTTTTGGTTTGTTTTTTTTTTGTTTTTTTTTTTGTTTTGTTTTTTTTGCCTTTTGCTTTTCAGCCTTACTGTTCCTTTTGCAAGAAAAAAAAAAAAAAACAAAACTAGTCTTATCAAATGTTATAGTCATCCTCTAAGCCCTTGCTTCTAGCAAAGAATTTGTTTTCTTCAAATAATGTTCTATTTCCATGGATTCCTAGCACATATCTGTCAAAGAAGTCTTAGACAAACAATCTCAATGAATTCTGACCTGATCTGTATGAATTCAGATATTAAGTAGCAAGGCTTGGGGCAAGATGTACACCTCTAAAATTACACTGAAATCCTCATGGGTGATCAGTTCACAAAGCAGAGCTATCATAACTGTAAGGGAAACAGAGAGTTATTAAAAGACAGTCTGTAAGACCTATCTCTGACCACCAGTTGATCTTGAAAGCATGCTCCCTCGATGAAGGAGAGATATCTGAATTATTTCACTTTTCTGAGAAAGGAGGTGTAAAAGGTTAGTAACCCAAAAACTATCAAAATGAATACCGATTCTGTAAAATTTCTTTGTTTTCATCAATGAGGAAGCTAGAATGTGTTGTATTTATGAGGCTGACCAAAGTCTCATAGTAGCATATATATATACCTTGATCACGACTACATTACCCTGGAGTCGCAACAAGCATGTCCCTCTTCCTAACAGGGACATCTTTAAAAAGAACAGCAAACCATGAAGCTAAGCATGCTATGTTCGATTCCAGACTGTATCCCTCATACTCTGCACGGACAATCTGAGGATCACAGCAGTTGATATTTGTTAACCACTTCCAGAAAAGAGTGCCTAATGAGTTCAATGTTGTTTTGTTTTGTTGCCTTAAGGATTATGGATGAGCTATAAGTAGGTATAGAAATGCTAACTAAGACTGAGGTCCAGATTCCAGGCAAATGAGCAAAGTTCTTGGCTTAAAATGGCTTAAAATCACAATTCTTATTTCATACAGAGTATCCATCTTGCTCTCCTGGTAAAGACATCTTTGTATAATAAAAAGCTAATGATGAGAAGAATGGCTCTGGCCCTTGGCCGATCAAAATAAATTGAAATCATTGTTAGTGAAAGGTGAACTTTCCCATAAAACTGCCATACAGTGGGTAATGACTTTTTCTTCAAACGTGCGCTGTGTAACTTCCTGGGGCTTGTGAACTGAGGCTCTTCACTCACATGAAAGGTTTTTGTATTGCTGTAATTTCTTCTTGCTTTCTTTGTTAAAAGAAATTCTTTCAAAGTGGCAGGGGATTGAGTTTATGATTTTGTTTTCAGCACCTCTATGAATGTGTGCATTAATCAGCATGAGCCTAACTAGCCACAATACCAAAGTCTCTGCAATGCTGGGAAACTCCTCTTAGGAGTAGTAAATGGAAATCTCAAGTCATTGTGCAAGTTTATAAGCAGAAATTAATAGGACTACCCTATTCACACCCATAGTGCTATAAAAAGCTTTGTGACGGTGATCAATCTAATAATCATAATTGTAGGATGTGATTAATATAAGAAAACATAGCTGGGCTACATGGTTAAAGTTAAAGAGCTCCTAAAATACATGGAGCTTTAAAGAACTCAGGAGAAAAGGAAAGGAAATGATCAGTGTAGACCATGTTTGATCAGTGGTGTGACTGACAATAGCTAGGATGCATAAAAAATACTATTTTTTTAATTATTGGCATTTATATCTTAAACTCAGGATCAGTTTGAAAGATATGACCTATGACCTCTTAAATATTTACTGAGTCTAGGTCCTGTATTATGATACCATGATAACATAACTATCATGTTATGTTAAGAAATTTGATACAAATATTTGATATACATTATATCTGCTTTCTGTGAATAAATACTAACAGTACTGTAGAGGGTGACATAATGGCTAATCTCAACTGTCATTTTGGTGACATTGAAAATCTCCTAAATAGCTCAGTATCCAAGTGGGTACCCTAATAAGGGGAACAGGGACTGTTTCTGACATAAACTCGATGGCGGGCTCTTTGACTCCCCACCCCCACCCCGGGAGAAGCAGCCTTGTTAGGCCACAGAGGAGAACTTTGCAGCCAGTCCTGAAGACACCTGATAAACCAGTATCAGATGGAAGGGGAGGAGGTTCTCCCCTATCAGTGGACTTGGAAAGGGGCAGGGAGGAGATGAGGGTAGGAGGGTGGGATTGAGAGGGAAAGAGGGAGTGGGATACAGCAGGGATACAAAATTAACAAACTGTAATTAATATTAAAAAAATAAAAAAGAAAGAAAAAGAAAATCATCTAAAAGAAGAGACTTTGGACATACTCATCTCTCATGAGCATTATTTTATTTAGATTACCTGAGGTGGGAGATAGCCTACTGTTAGTGACACATCTAAGATCTATGATGCGATCTTAGATCATATACACAGTAGAAAATGAGTAGTGATCAAGCTTTATATAATTCTGCCCTTCCTGATACTGGATGAAACATGACTCACTGCCTTAAGCTCCAGCTGCTGTGATTAACCCACCATGATGGACTGTGTCCATAAATTGTGAGCCAAAGTAAACCCTTTCTCCCTTAGGTTGCTTTTGTCATGATATTTTATTACAAAAACAAGAAAAGTAACTAAAACAGGTGGTGTAGAATGAGATTATGATTTATATCACAGGGAATAAGTGTGATTTCTCTGAAGTCTTTGTAAAAAAAAATGAGATTTTTTTTCCTTCTGTAAGGAAAAACACAGGGTACATAATAATTGACAGGATACTGAACATAAGAGAAGAGTCAGGATAGAGTCTGCTCCCAAGTTTAAGCAAGTAAATGAACTGTATAGTAACAAAAATTAACAAAACTCAGAGAAAGATTAAATGAAGCAGGGAGAGGGAAACCCATGAAATTGGCTTAGCACATGTTGATTTTGGAGAAGAGGTATAGATTTATCAGAAGATTTTTATGAGGCTCTGGGAGGAGGAAACTGGACAAGAGCCTAACATAACTGTCTTCTGAGAAGCTTCATCCATCAGCTGATGGAAACAGATGCAGAGACCCACAGCCAAATAATAACAGGAGCTCAGGGAGCCTTGTGGAAGAGTAGAAGGAAGGATCGATGGAGCTGGAGGGATCACGAATACCACAAAGAAGATCTACAGAGTCAACTAACCTGGTTCATGGGGCTCACAAAGATTGAACAACCAACCACTAGGCAAAGAGCATTTAAGGGCTGGACTTAGACCCCTACACACATGCAGCAGATGTGCAGCTTGGTCAGTCTGTGGGTCCCCTAACAATGGCAGTCAAGGTTGTCTTTGACTCTGTTACCTACCTCTGGATCCCTTTTTCCCAGCTAGGTTGCCTTGTCAGGCTTTGGTTTGAAAGGATGCACTTAGCCCTGCTGTGACTGGAGGTGCCAGGATGGGTTGTTACTCCTTGGGGGCCTCCTTTTCTTTGAGAAGAAGGGGGACAGATGATAGAAGGGGTATGAGAGTAGGGCTGGGAAGAGAGGAGGAAGGGGTGACATCAGCCTATAAAGAGATTAAGTAAACAAACAAACAAATAATAAAAATAAAAAATAAGAAGGTACACACCCAATGATTCAAACTAAGCATCCGTTTGGTGGAAGTTGATAGTGTTTAAAAGATATTACTTAGGCAGTGTTGTGGTTATTCTTTAAATAGGAAAAGGTTTAGAAAAAGCCATACAGAACAACTCCAGAGAGTTAGGAGTTGATGGAGAGTTGATGGAGAGTCTTGAGAGAACAAAATTACATCTGTCACACAAAAGAGAAAGAAATCACTAGTGCTAAGGGCATTGTCAGAGAAAGACAAACAACTTAAAATGCTGACTTTGTTCAGGCTTTTACAGCAGAGAGAGCACTTGAGATCAGTGTGGCTTTGCTTTATACTTTTATAAAGAGGTGGAAGAGTGACTAAGGATGGATTATATGTGGCCTTGGATTCTGCAGGGTGAAAATCAACAAAATACAATGTCACTGAGATCGAGGGAGGAAAAATATTAAGAGTAAATGGGTGCTGTCACTTAAATTAAGGCAAAAGAGGCACAGATGATCCATTATTCCTCAGCTGATTAAACAGTGAGGTTGCAATGAAGAGTTTGAAAATCCAGATCTCACATGTAGTATGCTAGTGACATCTGAGCAGAGATATATTCTTTTGTAATTGTATACAGTAAATTTTATGATAAAAAGGTAACTAATAAGTGTACCAGAGTCAAAACATTCCTCCATACTTTAGAGGAAGAAACAAAGCAGTGGATGTAAAAAAAAATGTATTAGATTACTATTGTCACAAATTGAAATATTATGCTAATGTAATAAAATTTTACTACGGGCTACAGCTATACATATGAAATTGACAATAGGTAAGAATGTCTAAGAGATAGCTAAGGCAAGATAAACAACATAGAAAACAAGGTGATTAACTAAGTGCACATCTAAATTGGTAGTAATCTCTTTTGAGATTAATGCAATTCCATTATGAATTTAAAACAGGTTAAGATTTTGGTTAATAGAACTAATGTAGGAAAGGCATTTAAGTAATTAAGCATAAAAATGCTAAGCCTGAAGTGGGAGAAGGTACAGAACAGCTTAGAGGAACAGGCGCAGCACAGGTATTTTTGCCCTGGGTGTAGATTATCCTTAGCCCCTATGCAGGCATAATACTAATATACCCTATTGTCACATGATATGGAACACACAGAGTCTGGAATAGCAAAAAGCTGCAGGTGACAGGCCTATTTCAACAGTGAAACATCCCCAGGGTTATAAGTGATTTATAAAAGATTCTTCGCAAACATAATGAAATTATCAATGTCCCAGGAAGAGTCGGTTCTCATAAGTGAACTCTGAGATATTCTGTGTCTAGGGAAATATTCCTGTAACCAGAGTATCACAATAGAACAGAACACAATCTCAGGTCAGACAGGACATTTTATACTAGCCCCCATTATGCAATTTGAACAGAAATATAAACACACATTATTGATACTCTCTGTAAAGGTTCTTGTTTTATATATATATTAGTTCTTTGAAAATTTGATACTCTGTGTTTTGATCATATTCTCACCCTCTACACACACTTTTCACAAAATCACTCTGCCTCCCTTTACAACCAACACTGTGCCCTTCTTGTTTTTCTTTTTGAAAATCATCAAAGAACAACCTATACTGCCCAAATATTCAGGGAAGTTTTGCCTTTCAGTGGAGTGTGGCCAATGTATCGAGGCCACACTCTGTTATTAATGCACTCTGTTATTAATTTCAAATCACCTTCACATTTAAGAATTACAAAATTTAGCTTAAAATGCTCAAAAAATGTATAATCTTTGATCTCTTCTCCGTTTTAATTCTTCTGATATTTGTGTATGTGTGCAGAGTGTGTTTGTGGTTCGTGTGTGTGTGTGTGCGCGCGTGTGTAGGTGATGCGTGCATACGTGTGTGTGTGTCTGTGTGTGTGTCTGTGTGTGCATTCCTGTGTGTGCATATGTAGAGGTCAAGAGGTCAATGTCACATGTCCTCCTTCATTGTTCTCTATGTTGTGTTTGAGATCTAATCCATGGCTGCATAGGGATCACATTTCTTGATTAGACAGAATCCATTTGTTTCCCTATTCCTAGGGCCACAGTTACGAAGAGTGGCCAGAAATCTTGGCCTTATAATAGGTGTCAGGACCTGAACTGTCAGGTCCTTCTGCTTGTATAGCAAGCCCGTTACTCAGTATGGCCCCAGTTCCTTTGTTATTTTATATTGTTTCAAATTCTATAATCCATCACACTCTGTGCTTTCTATATAAGTTGCTGTTTGTTTTATTTGTTTTACTTAATGTTTGCCTATTCTGCACTACTTTCCCCATTGTTTTATATGTTTTCATTGTTTTTTAAGAGAAAATCAAATATTCTAGAAAATAATATTGGATACATTTCAGTTTTGTTGATAAACAGGACTGGACCATTTTCTACACTATTCTAAGACCATAATCTGATATAAAGTTCTGAAAAAAAATATGGTAGCAAAACTATAAAATAAGAAAATTGCAATCTTTTATGAAGAACTCCAAGTCATGGGTGTATCCAAAACAAATATCTTGAAATACTCAGGAAGAAAAACATCTGTTCAAAGATATTTAACGAAGTGCTTCTGTGTTACAGTTGTTTGGCATTGGGTTTATGTGGGACTCCTGATTGTCAGGGGCCATGCAGGAAGACCAACAAAACAGCTTCAGAACTTATGGAATGTAGCACAATGGTTAGCACAACCACAAATGATATGTCTTGGAGTGGCATAACCCCAAGGACTGTGTCCTGAGAACATCATGCTGTGACAGAACATAGCCCTGTGTGTTGCTCCTGTGGTTACCACATCCCTCATGGTACATGAACTGTATGAGAACTCTAAGGGGGCTTCCAGCCCCTCACTGGGCAGTATCACTGGCACTCACAATAATCATGCTTTGTCTCTTTCAGGCATGGCTGCTGGAGCAGATTAATGATTCAACCATTACCCTTGAAAAAAAAAATCTACAAATGTACATTGACCACTACCCTAAGAAAGAATTTGGAAAAAGTAGATTGTTTAGCAAGTTAAAGATCTTTTTGCTAGTGACTGGTGTAGAAGCTCTTCAAGAACAATTTGAAGTTAAGTTAGCGACATGTTGAGATTGGCAGGCAAGAACGACAGCCCAGAAAAAGCACTGGATAACATGACACTTTCAACCCAGGCTGGTGACTGAGATGACGGTTAATTCTCTTGTGCCCATTTTTGCCCTCAGCATCCTGACAGGATTTAATAAAATTATTCATGAGTAGATGTAACCTTGAGTATTTAAATTAGAAGTGGCTGATTGTTTTTATATAAAAGTTTAGAAATGTGATTTTTTTCTCATTTATTTTATTCACTTTATATCCTTGTAGCCCTTTCCTCCTCCCCTCCCAGGCCCACTCTTTCTCCTTCCTTTCTCCACCTCCTTTTTTCTCAAAAAAGGGGAGCTCCCTTTCCCATCCACCCGAGCTCATCAAGTTACGTCAGGACTGAGCATGTCCTCTTCCCCTGTGGCCTGTCAAGGCAGTCCCACCAGGGGAAACTGATCTAAAAGCTGGCAAGTGAGCCCCTGTCAGATGCAATCCCCACTTCCCTTACTAGAGTACCCACTTGAAGCCTAAGCTGTTCATCTGCTACATCTTTGTAGGTGGCCTAGGTCCATTTCATGTATGGTCCTTGGTTGATGCTTTAGTCTCAGCAAAACCCTCTGGGCCCTGGTTAGTTGGCTCTGTTGGCCTTCTTGTGGAGCATCTGTCACTTCGGGGTCCTTTTCTCTTTCCTCCCACTATTCCCGAACACTCACTGCACATCAATAAATGTTTGACTGTGAGTCTCAGAGCATGTTCTGAGGCACTGCTGGGTTTTAGGAACGTAGTACAAGATAATCATACTAGGAGGCACAGGCCCGAAGAAGATAAGTAATAAGGAAGACTAAAGTGAGGATGCATAAATCTCACTGGGAAGGGATGATAGAATAGACAGAGGTGATGGCTGAAGAGAAGGAACAAGGTTGGAGATGGGCCACAGAGAGGTAAGAGGGTGGAGATCAGACCTGAGGAGAGCAAGTGCGAGAGGACAGAAGACTTGTAGAGAAACTGAGGGTGGGGACAAGTTGGACAAGTTGTGAGCCCTAACTCAGAGCAGTCTCCTGGAAGGCTATAACTTGTCTCTGTGACAAGTTGGAGCCCCAAGTCAGAGTAGTCTCCTGGAAGGCTATAAGGGGGATTCAAGTAGAGAATCCTATTAGCAGAGACCATAGAGACTGAAGAGAGGATCCTCTAACTAGACTAGTCTCCTAGTAAAAGGTGGGGAACACTAATCCACCCACAAAAACTTATCCAGAATTTATCCTGCCTACAAGGCGTGCTGGGATAAAGATAAAGCAGAGACTGAGGGAATGCCCAACGGATGCCTGGCCCCACCAAAGACCTACCGTGTTGGAGAGTGCCAACTCCTGACACTATGAATGATACTCTGTTAAACCTGTAGACAAGAGCATGTCAGAGTTGTCCTTTGAGAGCCACTACCCAGCAGCATCTCAAAACAGAACTGTGATTCTTTTAAGATTACCTTTTAAGATAACTGCTTCTTCCTTTTTAGCCTGCCAGCAAAGAAAAATCTGGCTTGCTCACACTTTGTTAATGTATAACAAGTTGCTTAGTTATGAATGTATATGGGTTCTTGAGAATCGCTTGTTTTTTATTTGTTTCTCACCCATAATTCGGAAAACATTTGACCATATGAGGGTAGTGGGGAACAGGTTTTTCTTATGTATATGCATTGTAAGCATTCACTTAAAGAAGAATAGAATGTAATTGTGACATCTGTACTGCTTGAAAGATTTTGCTGAGATATATAAGCTGTTGAAGAAATAATAAAGTTGTTGGAACCCACTCTTTGTTCTATCCATCAAATGTATATATGTATATATTACAGTACCTGAAATGTTTGAAATCTTTTTCCATATAAATCTTTTTCCACATATAAACAAAGATGTTATGTTTATGTTATGTTTATATATATATATATATATATATAAACACACACACACACACACACACACACATATATATATATATATATATATGCGTAAAGTTTGGAACTTGCTTTTTGGAGTTTGCTACATCCACCCAATGTGTGAATGAGTATGTATATATGTAGGTAGATAGGTAGATACATAAGTATGTATTTGTGTGTGTGTGTAAAGTAAGAGAATCTTGAAAGAAGATATTTGTTGGAACCTACTTGCTGAAGTCTGTCTTATTTTACCAAGTGTAACTATGTGTATGTGTGTCTGTGTGTGTGTGCGCGCGTGTGTGTGGTCTTTTTTTCTCTTTCCTTTTCTTTCTTTTTTCAATGTTTTCACCACCAGTGGAAGGCCACTCTGAGAACCATCAGCCCTAGCACCTGCTTGCCACATTAGGCAGAAGCCCCAGCCAAGAAATTACCAGCTCTGGCCAGCTGCCAAGAACTATTAAGTTGTGACCCCTCGGCTAACCACTATCAGTGGAAATCTCTGTCAGTAACAGTCAGTTCCAGCCTGGAAAGCTGCCCTCAGAAAAAGTCTGCTAGGCAATCAGCCAGGAGCTGGATCTATGCCTAACTCAGTTTCCCCTGTTGATGTCAAAGCTGGTCTTCCATATTTAATAGTGGGAGTGGGGGTGTTTTTGACTCTTTGCCTGCTCATAGAGTCCTCTTCCTTCTATTGGGTTGTCTATTCCAGCCTTAATATGAAATTTTGTGCCTAATCTTATTGTAACTTGATATTCTGTGTTCAGTTGATATCTCTGGGAAGACTGACCATTTGTGAAGGGAAACTGAGGAGCAGTATATTTGGAAGAGAGGAGAGGTAGGGGAACTAGGAGTGAAGAGAGGGAAAAGTTCTAGTTTCTCCTTGTTCTAAGATGTACAAATAAATAACAAATTGAAAATCTTATTTAAAAAACCAAGATATAAGGCTACTATAATTCTATATTCTTTTATTCACTGCAATGCCCATAGTAGCTTTCTTTACATATTGATTTTCACTCTGTCTTATCCAAAGATAAAAGGAAATAAAATAGAGTGCATTTTTAGGATGTTTCCAACAGTACTTTTAGAGCCCAACTCCTTTATGCAAGTTTTGCTATCATGGAGGCGTTTATCACTGTATCTTTCACAGAGTATTATGAAATAATTTGGTGATGAATATTTTTCAAGTATTCCAAGTTTTGTTATCATATCACATGAAGACACAAAATCTCATGTAATAATGTGAGATATAATATTTCCTCCAATGTTTCTAAATTGGTTTCTAGATAGAAACACTGAAAGTGCCATTGTATAATTAAAACCAAATTCACACATATGGTGACAAACTAAACCACAGAACTAACTAGTCAGAGGTGAGTATAGGCTTCCACACATAGTAAAAACACATTTGAATATCATAGAAAAATGTCTTGTAAAAGCAACTTGAAATCCTTAAAAATAAAACAACTTTCAAAATTAAGGTGAGACTGTAGAACAAAGAAAGTTTGGAATTTGACTCATGTTACAAACGAAAATAGAAATGACTACTAAAAACCAAATTACCTAGTTAACTTCATGAATATTTTATTGCCTGTAAATGTATGTGTGCTTATGTATACTGAATAAAATGAAAATCAAACTATTTCTTACTTCTGTCTGATATTCTGTTCTGTTAGCTTTTCATCACTATGAGAAAACATCTGAGAAAAAACATGTAAGAGAAAAAGTCTGTATCTTTGGATCAGGGTCTTCACAAACTGTAGTCTATAGACAGCTGTCTTTACTGTTGTGGGCTTGAAACTCAGCTGAATATCATGGTAGAGAGGGCATGGTCGCAACCAAAAAACAAAGAAAGAAAGTAAGAACAGGCCAGAGCATGCTACGAGAGCCAAAGACTCCTTTACCATCCTGCCCATGTTACAGCTTCCCTTGAAGGAATCATTGACATGGAACACTTCCTGAACAGAACACCAACAGCTTAGGCAGTAAGATCAACACTTAATAAATGAGACCTCATGAAACTGAAAAGCTTCTATAAGGCAAAGGACACTGTCAAAAGGACAAAATGGCATCTTACAGACTGGGAAAAGATTTTCACCTACTCCGCATTTAACAGAGGGTTGACATCCAAAACATATAAGGAACACAAGTAACTGGACTTCACTGAACTAAATAACCCAATTAAAATTGGGGTACAGATCTAAGTAGAGAATTTTTGACATAGGAGTCACTAATGGCTGAGAAGCAATTAAAGCAATGTTCAACCCCTTTAGTCATTAGAGAAATGCAAATCAAAATGACTCTGAGATTCCATCTTACACCCTTCAGAATGGCTATGATCAAAAACCCAAGTTGAAGCTCATGCTAGCAAGGATGTGGAGCAAGGGGAACCCTACTCCATTGTTGGTGGGAGTGTGAACTTGTACAATCACTTTGGAAATCAATTTGGTAGTTTCTCAGAAAACTGGCAATAGATCTACCTCAAGACCTAGGTATACCCCTCCTGTGCATATACCCCAAAATAGCTCCACCATACCACAAGGACACTTGCTCAATTCTGTTCTTAGCAGCTTTATTTATAATAGCAAAAATCTGGAGACAACCTAGATGCCCCTCAATTGAAGAATGGATAAAGAAAATGTGGTATATTTACACAATGTAGTATTACTCAGCCATCAAAAACAATAACATCATGAAAATTGTACACAAATAAATGGAACTAGACAAGATTGTCTTGAGTGAGATAACCCAAACCCCAAAAGCCTAAAATGGCATATACTCACTTATAAATGGATATTAGTCACAAAGTACAGGATAACGATGCTGCAAATCACAGATTCAAAGAAGCTAAGTAACATGGAGAGGCCAAAGTGGAAGGTGGGGGTGCTTAAATCTTACTAAGAAGGGAAAATAGAATACTGGAGAGCGGACAGGAGGAGTATGGTGGGGGATGGCTGAGGGAGACAGTATTGAGAGAGACAACTGGATTGTGGGGCACCTCTGGGATGAGCTAGAAACATAGGACAACTAAAATTCCCTGGAAGGATGGCGACCCTAGCTAAGACTCCTAGCAATCAGGGATATGGAGCCTGAAGCAGACATATCCTTTAACCAATAGAGATATTTCTGATGGACGGATTGGGAAGCCAACCGAACCACAAAACGTTAAACCCACAGTTTGTCCTGCCTACAAGATGTACAGGAGTAAAAGATGAAGCAGAATTTGAGGAGAGAGGCAACCAATGACTGGCACAGCTCCAGACACACACCAAGAGAAAGACCCCACCCTTGACACTATTAAAAATATTCTGCTATCCTTGAAGAGAGGGGCTTACTGTGAATGTCATCAGAGAAGCTTCACCCAACAACTGATAGAAACTGATGCTGAAATACACGGCCATACATTAAATAGATCTTGGAGAATTCTGTGGAACAGAGGAAGGAAGGACTGAATGAGCCAGATAGTTCAAGGACACCACAAGAAAACATATAGAATCAACTAACTTGGGCCTACAGGTGACCATAGACACTGGACTGCTAACCAGAGAGCATCCATGGAATGGACCCTCTGAACATATGTAACAGTTGTGCAACTGGTTCTTCATATGGGACTCTTACCCTGACCACATTGCCTCCCTTTTAATCACTTTCCTCTAATTGGGCAGCCTTATCTAGCTTCAATAGAAGAAGATGAGCCTAGTCTTACTGCAACTTGATATGCCAAGGTTGGTTGATATCCATGGGAGGCTCCTCTGCTTTTCTGAGGAGAAGGAAAGGAAGAGTGAGTACAGGGAGGGAAGGGGAGGGGAAAAGGGACTGGGAGAAGAGGGAGGTGACATTGAGATTAGGATGTAAAGTAAATAAATAGCTTAAACAAAACAAAAAATAAAACAAACAAACAAAATACAGTTTTCCAATATGGCTGGTCTTGTTACCCAGCTTCCTAGGAGGATTCCTAGCTGTGAAGGTTGCCATGCATACTCAGCATTTCTGTGGGTCTGATCTAAACTTTAGACCACATGACGGTGTGGCAATAAATTTTAACGTTGAGCTATCTTCCCAATCTAACCTGTCTTTCTCCCCCACACCCTCTCTCTTTCTTTCTCTCTCTCTGTCTAATTCTCTCTCCCTCTTTCATTTTTCTTTCCTCTCTTTTTCCCTCTCTCTCTCTCTCTCTGCCTCTCAGTCTCTTTCTCTCAACCTCTCTCTGTCTCCCTCTTTTATCCTCTCCCCAACCCCTCTCCTCACCCTCTCATCTTTTGATGATTTTTAAAGGTATTTTTATTTTTGATATGCAAGTGTTTGGCCTGCATATATGTCTGTTCAGAAGACAGCATCAGATCGTAACAGACATTGTTAGCCATCAGGTTGTTTGGATATAAACCCAGCTTCTCTGGAGGAGGAACCTGCATTCTTAACCACTAACCAATCTCTCTATACTCTTCTTTTGAATTTTTCTCTTTCTTAGGGGTAAGGATAGCTAACTCAGATGAGAGTTGTACTTGTTTTATAGCTGAGAATGTACTCACACTCCAGATCTTCCTGTCTCCATCTCCCAAGTGCTTAAAAACAGGGATGTATGCACCACCATGCTGGGATAACAAGAACTGTTATAAAGTTTTATTAAAAAGAACTTGTAAATAAAAACACTATGTGTTAAGCTTTAAAATTTTACTACAACAAAATGTCACAAATAAAATTTATATGTAATTATATATGTATAATTACTTCACTTAAAGATATAAATCTTTACATTCATGTTCAATCCCAAGAAGTGTGATATGATAAGGAGCAAAAGAGTATTAAGATCTGTTGTGGCTAAGAGTAAGGAGATAAGAATGGACTATACCTTTAAAAATCAGAAAATTGTGAAATTTTCTTCATTGCTGGCTTGATTGATCTACACATTTTGTTGATTTTCTTCTAAGAAGTTAAAGAAAATGAACATTTGTGTAGCTACTTGGTGTATTAATAAATCAGGGCTTGTGATTCATGACCAGGGATGATGTTAGATCTCAGATCTATTTCAGTAGCTTAAACAATTCAGCAAGCCTGAATGATACTAAAAAAAGGCTTAATAAAGGAGGTCATGTTCAGGATGAAATGTGTCTTCCATCTTCTTGTCAACATAAATCAAATTATCCAGAGCAACTAAATAGTTAAACAAAAGAAAAATAAAAAGGTGACTTTGATGTAAAGTTAAAGATTGTGATACTGAAAAACTGCATAGTGATGTGTACTTTCTTAAAGCATTATGTAGATGTACAAACAATAGGGTCATGAAACTGCATGAGATTGCAGAGGAAAAATATGCCCACAGGGAAAAAAACAGCAATAACAAAACAATCCAAATAAAGTTAGTTCCATTTCTTAATATTTAGATTTTAGATTATGTGATTTTAATGCTCTAAAAAGACTTGAAACAAATGAAATCACTAGATAAAAAAGTTGTGAGTATAGAATTAGTTATAAACATTCCTCTCTGAAAATATGAATATTTTTATTCTCAAATTTTTCAAAATCTATAGATATTAGTGAAAAACGCCTCCATTAAACCCAAGTAGCATGCTGACTTAATGGCATAGATACAAAAGCAAAGTTTGGCTTGCTGAGAAATGCGGCAGTCAGGGTAATTAGATTTCTTAACTCCGGGATGTATTTCATCTTGAGATCTTTTCTCTGAATTAGTATTTGAGCTTCTGCTGAATATAAATCATCTTCCTGGTCCCTTTTACAGTGTATCAATTTATTTCTATCACAACTGACTATCTGAACCCAATCCCGCAGAGACTGGTGATTATTTAGAAGATGTTTTTTAGAAAAGCTTTGTTAAAACTGGCAAGTTCTATTTGGAAAACTTAAGGCTTCCTTTTAATAAAAAAATAACAATATAAAAAATGAATTTAAATGATTTTTGGAGATTAGTTTCTGTTCCATTTAACATACATGGAGATAGTATAAACATTACCTTAATATGTTTATAGGCATCTTAGTTTCTTCTTAGAATCAGTCTTGTTTAGACTCTCTGCCTCTCTTAGAATAACTTGAGAAGACATCAAAATCAGAGACTATAAATATAATTTAGGACCACTTTGATCAAAAATTTTCAGTGTATCAAGACATTTGTCAACCTGAAAATTATTATTCAGTAGGATTAAAATAAATTAGCAGAAACAAAGGTTATGAGAGTAAAATTATAATGTTAATTTATTAAAAATCCTTTCTAATATTAAATATCTTTTCTATCCAGTTAAAGCTGTCTGCCATCTTGTCCCTGAAAAGGGGACTCTCACACTCATCAAGACATACACAGGCTTTGTCTTCTTGTTCATGGATAAGGAATATTTCTTCAGTTAGTCAAGCCACTGCTCTGTAGATGCTAATCTCTGTCTTGTTCAATCTCAAAACACACACACACACACACACACACACCTATCAGACTTTGACCAGGAAATCAGAGATGACTAGAAGATATTAAACAGTTTATGACAAGACAGTAACTATTAAATTTTGACTTCAAAATGGCTGTGATATTATCCAGTTTTTAATACACTTCGGTCAAAGGGCTATTTCTTGTGCTATGGGTCTGTGGATCAGTTTTTATTCTGCATGTTACATAGAAGCAGAACCCAATAAATGTCACTTTTCGAAGTTGATGTTATTTTCCACTGCATATGTCTTTATCTTATTGCATGCCCTGTATAGATCCTGTATTTATTATGACATGCAATAATATGCATAATTTCTCAAAAGAGAGAAAGCCGGCCTAGCAGCAGCACTTAGAATAAAATGAGGGCTTTAGTGTAGACTGTGGAACTAACATCTTGGTTGTTCATTGAATGGGAATGAATGTACCTGCCTCCTTGTGGATCTCTACTTTTTGAATTTTGTGTTTAAAAACTCTTGTATGATACTAAATGACTAACTATGGAGTCTTAGGTTGAAAATTAATGAACAAATTGTCTGTCATATTATTTGCTTTTCTCTCCAGGTTTTTTGGTTTTATTCCTTAGCAATACTAATAATGTATGTAAATTTTCTACAAACATTCTATGATGATGAAAAACGAAAAGACTGTCTATGACATGGTCAGCCAAATCAATTGGTGAAGGATTCCAAACTATCATAGAAACTCAGATGTGAAGAGCTGGACATCATCCAGCCTCCCCTTCCTAGATGAAATCATTCCTCTGATCTTGGCCAGAATGACATGGTCAGAACTTGACTGAGTAAGAGTTTTCAATGCATTTGGAATGCAACTGTAGCCCTGGGCTCAAAGGAGCCTCTGCTCTCTGGAAGCCTCTCTAGTTAGAAAGAGTTCAGCTCTATCAACAAGTGAGTAATTATCCTCTAACATTGTGATGAGACATATGCTTATCAGAACATAGTATTTGATAGAACCAACCTCAGTAAAAATGTCTCAAGATTTTTTTGAGGGTTTTATTGTATCAGTTCTATATAGGAAAGGATTTTGTTGTCATTGAATGAAAAATTCTAATGTGTAGCAAGTATGACCAAAATATAATTTAATATTTATTATCATGTGCTTTGATTATATCAGTCTTAATTTTTTTCTTTTTGTTATTATTTATTTATTATTTATTGATTGATTGACTGACTGATTGATTGATTGATTATAGTTTATTCACTTTGTATTCAGGCTGTAGCCTTCCCCCTTGCCTCCTCTCAGTCCTATCCTCCTTCCCTCTTCTCCCTCTATGCCCCTCCCCTAATCCACTGATAGGAAAGGACCTCCTCCCTTTCTATCTGACGCTAGCCTATCAGGTTTCATCAGGATTGGCAGCAGCAGTTTCCACTATGGCCTGGCAAACATAGGTAGAGGTGATCAAAGAGTCTGCCACTGAGTTAATGTCAGAGACAGCCCTTGATTCCCTTACTAGGGAACCCACTTGGAAACTGAGCTGCCTATGGGCTTCATCTGAGCAGGAAGGTCTAGATTCTGTCCATGCATGAGCCTTAGTTGGAGTATCAGTCTCTGCAGGCAACCCTGGGCACAAAATTTTTGGCTCTGTTGGTCTCTGTGTGGAGCTCCTATCCCTCCAGGTCTTTCCATCACCCCATTGTGGAAAGATCACTCACACTCATGGATCAATAGGATTAACATAGTGAAAATAGTCATCATATCAAAAACAATCTACAGATTTAACACAGTCTTAAAATTTTAACTGTGACTTCTTTAACTAGAAATATAATGTTATGTCTTATGTCAGAAGATGAAATGATATGAAAATTTATATGAACATTTTCAAAATACTAAATACTAAGTTTTCAATTAAAAATACTAGTAAGATAATTTTATGCTGCTTTCCTCTTGGAAAATACCATGAAACCTGAAAAACAAGAAAAGTTCCTCTTCCATGAACAAAAGAAAAAGAAGAAACAGAAAAATTTCAATAAACATACTGATGTCCGTGTTTTGAGAAATGGTCATGTTTTTTAAGCCGTGGCACATAATGCATACATGCTTAAAGCATGAAGTCCTAAAAATCTTGCCCTTCAATTCTTTGATCAGTGTCCTACTATAAATCCTTAGCAATATGAAGGGAGTTAATGTGAGAAATACAAACTTTCTTAAAATTTTTAATGCAACAAACAGGAAACAAACATCAATATCAAAATTTAAAAAAAGGTGGTAAAAATGACATTTCATTGTAAAACAGAATCATAAGAATAAAATTGAACATCTGAGAACAGTTTTTAACAAGATACTGATCAAAATGCATTAGCATTTGTTCTGGAAACCCTAGAAACTTCCTGACTCTCCCTTCTTTCATAAGATTCCCTGCATGATGCCCAAAGTTTGGCTATGAGTCTCAGCATCTGCTTTGATATACTGCTGGGTAGTCTCTCAACATCCCTCTGTGGTAGAATTCTGACCTGTTTCCTGTTTTATCCTTCTTCTGATGTCTATCCTTTTTGCCTTTCTGAATGAGGATTGAACATCTTACCCAGGGTCCTCCTTCTTGCTTAGCTTCTTTAGGTGTTCAGATTTTAGTATGTTTATCTTATATTACATGTGTAAATATCTACTTATAATTGAGTATGTACCATGTGTGTCTTTCTGCTTCTGGGTTACCTCACTCAGGATATTTTCTACTTCCATCCATTTACCTGCAAATATCATTATTTCTTTGTTTTTAGTTGCCAAGTAGTATTGAAGCTCCACAAGGAGAGCAACAGAACCAAAAAAAAAAAAAAATGTGCACAGGGGTGTTTTCTGAGACTGATATTCCAAACAAGGACCATGTGTGGAGATAGCCTAGAACCTCTTCACAGATGTAGCCCATGACAGCTCAGTCTCCAAGTGGGTTCCCTAATAAGGGGAACAGGGACTGTCTCTGACATGAACTCAGTGGTTGGCTCTTTGATCACCTCCTTGTGAGGTGGGGGAAGCCTTATCAGGCCACAGAGGAAGACAATGCAGCTAATCCTGATGAGACCAGATAAGCTAGGGTCAGAGAGAAGGGGAGGAGGACCTCCCCTATCATTGGATTGGAAGAAGGGCATGGGAGGATAAAAGGGAGGGAGAGAGGGATTGGGTGGGAATAAGGGAGGGATCTACAGCTGGGATACAATGTGAATAAATTATAAAAAATAAATAAATAAATAAATAAAAAGGAAAATTTTAAGAAGAAAACCCTAGGAACATTGAAGTCAAGACTTGTCTCACAAAAAATACATAGGATTTCTGACAAATATAAACATACTGGTTCATTATATGACTTTTGGTGTAGTCTGTGGGTTATGTGTGTTATAGAGATGTATGATGTATATGTGTTATATGTTTGTGTTGTGTGTGGGATATGTGTATTATACATGGGTGTTACATTATACATTATGTGTTTGTGTGTTACATGAGTGTAGTCCAAACACAACATTTTAAGGATTGCTTGGATGTGTCCCAGTTGGTCAGTGAGTACTGTTATAGGTAGAGGTAGGTAATTCTGGTATGCTAATGAACACTAAGATGAAAAAAGACAATAATATAATATACTATACATTTAAAGAAATAACAGAATTGGAGAGAGGACTTCACAGATAAGAACACTAGTTGATATTCCAACCAAGGACCATGCATGGAGATAACCTAGAACCCCTGCACAGATGTAGCTCATGGCAGCTCAATCTCCAATGGGTTCCCTAGTAATGAGAACAGGGGCTGTCTCTGGCATGAACTCGGTGGCAACCACATGTGAACTCCAGATAAGGGGAAATGACACTTGCTTCTAACCCTTATGGGAATTTTATTTGGTGTACATATATGCATACATGCAGATAAAACACTCATACATATAAAATAAAATTATAATTTAAGAATAATTTTATTTTTTTATTTTTCTATTATTTTTTTCTTTTTAGTTACATTTTGTTAACTCTGTGTCCCAGCTGTATCCCGCTCCCTCATTCCCTCCCCAACCCCACACTCCCTCCCTGGTCTCCTCCCTGCCCCTTTCCAAGTCCCCTGATAGGGGAGGACCTCCTCCCCTTTCATCTGACCCTGTTTTATCAGGTATCTTCAGGGCTGGCTGCAAAGTCCTCCTCTGTGGCCTAACAGACTGCTCCTCCCCTGGGGGGGGGGTCAAACAGCCTGCCCTTGAGATCCTGTTAGAAATAGTCCGTGTTCCCCTTACTTTGGAAAACTACTTGGTTACTGAGCTACCACGGGCCACATCCGAGCAGAAGTTCTAGGTTATATCCATAGATGGTCCTTGGTTGAGTGTCAGTCTCAAAAAAGACCCTGTGCCCAGATATGTTTGGTCCTTGTAGAGCTCCTATCCTTTCCATATCATACTAACTTCACTTCTTTCATATGATTCCCTGCACTCTGCCGAGGGTTTGGTTATGAG
>NW_026596057.1:19720067-19775473 GCF_907164565.1 Psammomys obesus | reverse complement strand
TGGAAGTCAATCTGGCGCTTTCTCAGACAACTAGGAGTAGTGCTACCTCAAGACCCAGCTATACCACTCCTAGGTATATACCCAAAATTTGCTCAAGTACACAACAAGGACATTTGTTCAACCATGTTCATAGCAGCTTTATTTGTAATAGCCAGAACTTGGAAACAACCCAGATGTCCATCAACGGAGGAATGGATACAGAAACTGTGGTATTTTTACACAATGGAATACTACTCAGCAATCAAAAAGGAAGAAATCATGAAATTTGCAGGCAAGTGGTGGGATCTAGAAAAGATCATTCTGAGTGAAGTATCCCAGAAGGAGAAAGACAAACTTGGTATATACTCGCTTATATAGACCTACAAGACATGATAAACATAATGAAATCTAATATCTTTTCTTTGTTCTGTAGATTTAGTGTTTTGACTATGATGTGACGTGATGTGTTTCTTTTCTGGTCTAGTCTATTTGGTGTTCTGTAGGCCTCTTGTATATTTATGGACATCTCTTTCTTTAAGTTGGGAAAATTTTCTTCTATGATTTTTTTGAAAATATTTTCTGGACCTTGGAGCCTGGAGTCTTCTTTTTCATCAATTCCTATTATTCTTAGATTTTGTCTTTTCATAGCATCCTTGATTTCTTGGATATTTTGTGATTGGAATTTTTCTGATTTTACTTTTTCTTTGAGAGAAGTATCAATTTCTGCAAGTGTGTCTTCAGCTCCAGAGATTCTCTCTTCCATCTCTTGTATTCTGTTGGTGATGCTTACTTTTGTGGTTCCTGATCTTTTCTCCAAGTTCTCCAGCTCAAGAGTTTTCTCACTTTGTGTTTTCTTTATTGATTCTAATTCTGTTTTCATGCCTTGCACCATTTCTTTTATGTGTTTGAATTTGGATTCCTGTCTCTCTACGATGGACTCTATTTCTTTGTTCATTTCCTTTTTGTATGCCACTAATTTTTTCTCTACTTGTGCCTCTATTTATTTGGCTATGTTTGCCTGTGTTTCTTTAAGGGTTTTGTCTATTTCTTCTTTCTTTACCTCCAATTGACTGGCCAACTCTTTGAAAGATTTGTTCATTTCCTCCTTATGAGCCTCAAATAATTGAGCAAGCATGGCTTTAAGGTCATTTTCCTGTGCTTCTGATGAATTGGAGTATCCATCGATTTTGGGGTTTGCTGGTGAAGTCATGATGTCCTGATTTATGTTGGAAGTGTTCTTCCGCCTACCCCTGGCCATTGGCTTATCTGAGACCTTCCCTGTTTGTTTTTGGATTCTGCCAATCAGACTGGTACTGTCTCTCTCTCGAGTCTGGAGAATTCTTCAGGAAGTTGAGAGAGGTCCCACTAGCTGTACCTGTGGGAGGAAAGTACGCAGGCGCAAACAGAGGCAAATGCAAGCGTGCGTGCGTGCGTGTGTATATGTGTGTGTGTGTGTGTAAGTGGGTGTGGGTGTGTGTCTCGAGGGACAGAGTGATGGCTAATGTTGAACCCTTGAGTGTGTGGGAGGGGCTCTGCAATGTATATGTCGCAGGCGCTAGTGATGATCGCAGCGCAATTTCTGGCATTAACTGCCTTAACTCCTCAATTAGACCCACAGAGCAGGAACTTCAATGTTCCAAGTGCCCCTCTGTTTCCCAAAGTGGGTATATGGGTGGGAGGGGGTTCGATGCCTGGCTTCTGTTTTAGAAGAACCCAGGATCAGTGGAGCTGCAGATTCTCAAGGGTGCACTCACTTACAGGCAGGACACTTGGCAGAGATCGGCGTATCTGGGCTCTCTGCTCTCTGGTTTGGCCCTGCTTCTTTGTTGTGCTCCGCCAGTTCCGTGCTGCTGTCACTGCCAGGTTATGAGGTCTTGCTGCAGCTGGAGATTTCAGGGTGGTCACGTCGGTGGGAATCGGGGTAACCAGCCTTTTTGTTCTCTGGTTTGGCCCTGGTTAGTCTTAAACTGGAGGGCTGATGTGCCCCGCCAGCTCAGTGCTGCTCCGCCGCCAGGTTAGAAAGTCCCATTGTAACTGGAGACTGGGTTGCTAGTCCAGATGCTTTCTGGGAAGTCCTGGGGTCTCTTTACTGTGCTCTCCAAGCTTCGGAGGCCCAGCGCCTGGTGTGTCTAGCTTGTATGGCGTTTCTGTCTGGTTTTGGTGAGTATATAGCGTATTCTCTGTCACTGTGGGATTGGGCGGGCCGTACCGTCAGTGATGGCGCTCCTGTGGAGCTAGTATGGCGTCTAGCAGACTCGGGCCCTGGGAGGATGGTGCAGCCGCCGCGCGTGAATCTGGGGCTCCGAGACACAGTACTGCTGGCCTTTGCCGATAAAGGGCTTGGGGCTCCGCCTCAGTGGCTGCAGGCCCCAGGCAGTTAGGTCTGCGCTGAGAAAGGCGAGTCTGCTGTGCCGAGGAGGAGGGAGGTCTGGGGGAGGGGAGTGCCGAGAGATCAAAGGATCGTTTCTCACCTTCCCCAAACAAGTCCCTGGGTGACCCAAGACCAAGGTTTTCACCTCCTGCGATGTTCCCCGTTGTTTAGAAAGTCTCTCCGTTGTTTCCCTGGCTTCAGAAGTTCTTCCACTCATCAACTCAGAACTTTATCTCTTCCACAGCTCGGAAACTGTGTGTGCTAGTCGCCATCTTGGCTCCGCCCCCCAAAGATTAGTTTTAATAAGAGTGAATAAACAGAGAGGAAAGGACCACAGTAATAATATAAATTTGTAAACATCATCCTATATTCCCATGGAAGTTATATGCTATCCTTAGATAGGTAATAACAACAGGAAATATCGGGCAATATCAACTGGGCATTTAAAATCTCGACTCTATCAGGTATCTTCAGGGCTGGCTGCAAAGTCCTCCTCTGTGGCCTAACAGACTGATAAAACAGGGTCAAATGAAAGGGGAGGAGGTCCTCCCCTATCAGTGGACTTGGAAAGGGGCAGGGAGGAGATGAGGGAGGGAGTGTGGGGTTGGGGAGGGAATGAGGGAGCGGGATACAGCTGGGACACAGAGTTAACAAAATGTAACTAAAAAGAAAAATAAAATTAAAAAAAAAATCTCGACTCTACCACTATTTTCTATGGCATTAGAACAGGGGGTTAACCAAAGGATCATTATTGCCCAGTCATAATCACCTGGAAAGTCAGCCCATCAGGTATTGTCAGCTTCAGTATGCTTATCTCCATGATCATTGGTCAATTTGTAGGCAAGAATAGGTAAAAGAGAAACCACTTAGAAACTGGGCTAAGTCAGTTCAGAGAACAAAGGGTATCAGTAACCTTGGGCAAATGACTTTAGGTAAAAGTCTAGATGAAAGAGAACTCCTACAGGCTCTTGGACTTATTTGTAGTTGTTCTAAAAATAAAACAATGGGCAGTTTTAACTAATAGAAAGGGAAACAAACTCATATGGACATTTCATGAATTGAATGTGTCATTTTAAAGTTCTTAATTCCAAAATATATTCTCTGATAGGATGGTATTTAGGAATGGGATCTTTGGCAGGTTATTAGAGTTCAATTAGTTCATGAAGGAATCTGTGTCCTTACATGATGGTGAAGGGAAATGGACCTTTTATTTGCTTTGTGAGAATTGAAGAAGCAGAGGCCTGTATGCAAGCCTAAAGAATTTGCCTTTACAGACACCAGATCTGCTGGGTTCTGGCTCTGAGATTCCCAACCTACAGAACCGTAAGTGCTTTCTAGCCACCCATTCAATGACTTCCTGTCATAACATTCCAGGCTAAGACAGTGCCCTTTGCTCTCCTTCCACAATGACAAATTTTCTTCCTTGTTTCCTTTCATAAGTGTTCCTCTAACTTCTAGGATGTCTCTAATCACATTTCAGAGCATTTAGAGGAAAATGGTCTTTCTCAACAGTGAGTGAGGGCATATCATGAACATTTTCTATATTTTAAACACATTTGGAATTGCAAGGAAAACAATATAATGTGTTACATGATTTCCCAGAGGTTGGGACAAGAAATATGGGGAAAGGCATTATGTAGCTGGAGGCAGTTTAAAGAAAATTCCTCAGAAATATTACGTAGATGAACCTTGAAGCACAAACAGGAGTCAGTCAACAGAAAAGAGGAAGAAGAGTTATTTTGGGAAACAGATCCGTAACCAAAGAGTCAACCAATTACAGAATTATGAACTTAAGCTCAAATTTCTTAAGATTGTAAAGTTACTACTGGAGGATCAGTGGAGCAGTTGTGATGGGAATTTAAAGGAAGATGGTACTTTTAGGACATTGTTTGCTTTCTAGGCAACTAGGACAGGAGGGCAGCTATGGTGGGGGTGAGAGTGACTGTGGTTGCAGGAAGAGTCAAGCAGGACAGTAGCATCATGTCGAGAAGTCTTTCCAGAATGAGACATATTTTGATGTTTTGGAGTTATTCATGGAAAATCAAACAGAATAGTTCACACTCCCATTTGAATTTGAAGAAAAAAAAACAATACATGTCCACATTTATCAAGTAACTCTAGCTTATCTTCTAAATGTTCCCTAAGACTCCTGGCTTTCATATGCCTCCGAGCAGGAAATGGGTCTATGTGAGATGCATGTTGTAACTGTTATTCTCTTACTTGTGTCCTATGACCCAGAAGCTCCAAGTGTCTGTGATAGACGTTATGTAATAAACCTCGATATTAAAAGAATAACCCGGACTTCCCAGGAACTGCCGAAGACCATCATATCTTCTGACCATAATTTTAGTTCATGGTAAATCAGCTCTTGGTTCGCTACTGGAGGACAAAGTGACTGTGCACTCCTGATTACCCATTATGAACTGAAAATTATATGGTCTACTCAACTATAAAATTGAATGTGCACAGCAGCATTCTGCTATAAAATGGAAATGGTATGTAAGAGACTAGGATTGAACTGGCTCAGAACGGATGAGTAAGCAGCACTAGTAGGTGTCTCAGATTCCCGGCATGCCTGGTCTCTCTGCTTTCGTGGGTATTTCTAACCTATAAAGTTGATCATTTGAATAGTAATCTATAACTAATTAAAAGAGAAAAAATACCTCTTGACTGATTTATGGATGACTCTGCATGATATGCTAGAGTTAGCTCTAAGTGAACAGTTACTTCATTACAGCCCCACTGAGAAGTTCTAAAATGGGTAGTGAAGAGAAGGCACCCTCATGGGCAGAAATCTTATACATCTAAATCTTATACATCTCCACTGCCCAAAAAAATTGTAATAGGCCTTTAGCTCTCAGCACTAATTATCCTGGAAAAGAACTTCAAAAAATCTAAAAACCTGGTACTCATGAAGACATAGACCTAGGCCACTTGGAAAATTCTGTTTCCCATAAAAAGCCAAGTTAGACTTCTTATATAAGGTTGTTCTTCAAAATCAAAGAGGACTGAACCTAATTATTTTGAAACATGGAGGCCTCCATATGGCACTGGAAAAAAAAGTTAGTTAATTCTATGCCAGTCAGTCAGAGATAATTAAAAAGGTTTAGCCACAGTAAAAAATGGATTTCATGCTATCAAAAAAGAAATGTAAACACCAATCCAGCCACAAACACTTGATTTATAATGCTGTCCAGTTTGCAGTATATGCTAGGACAACAGTAAGTGGTACAAAGTAACCAACCAGTATGTAATTTGATTTAAGTCTTTTTTTAATTTAATTTATTTATTTATTACAGTTTATTACAATTTATTCACTTTGTATCCAGGCTGTAGCCCCTGCCCTCATCTCTTCCCAATCCTACCCACCCTCCCTCTTCTCCCATTCCCCTTAACTAATCCACTGATAGGAGAGGTCCTCTTTCCCTTCTATCTGATCCTAGCCTATCAGCTTTCATCAGCACTGGCTACATCATCTTCCTCTGTGGCCTGGCACCTCATTCAGGGGAGGTGATCAAAGAGCCAGCCACTGAGTTCATATCAGAGACAACCCTTGCTCACCCTACTAAGGAACCCATTTGGAAATTGAGCAGCCTATGGGCATCCTCTGAGCAGGGGTTTTAGGTCTTCTCCATGTATATTCCTTGGGTGGAGTATCACTCTCTGCAGGACCCACTGGACCCAGGAATTTTGACTTTCTTGGTCTCCTTGTGTTGCTCCTGTCCCCTCCAGGGTTTCTATATCCCCTTTCTTCCATAATATTCCCTGCACTCTGCCCAAAGTTTGGCTATGAGTCTCAGCATCTCCTTTGATACCCTGATAGGTAGAGTCTTTCAGAGGCCTCTTGTGGAAGGCTGCTATTGCCTGTCTCCTCTTACTTCTGATGTCTGTCTTGTTTGAAAGAACTTCTGGAGGTATCTCCATCCCTGACCTCAAGCTGTACTATAGAGCAACAGTAATAAAAATGGCATGGTACTAGCATAGAAACAGAATGGTGGATCAATGGAATTGAATTGAAGACCCAGAAATAAATCCACACACCTATGGATACTTGATCTTTGACAAAGAAACCAAAAACATACAATGGAAAAAAGACAGCATTTTCAACAAATGTTGCTGGTCTAACTGGATATTTACATGTAGAATAATGCAAATATATCCACATTTATCACCCTGCACAAAACTGAAGTCTAAGTGGATCAGAGACCTGAAATGGTCTGCTTCACTCCTCTCCTTCTGCCAGCATTTACATTTTTTCTACCTCTGTTTCTTCAGTGTTCCCTGAACCTTCTAGGGGATGATAAAATAAATAATAAAATAATAAATTAAATTTTAAAAATTAAAATTTTAAAAATAAAGTCTTTACTTTAAAAAGACTTTAAAAAGTAAAGTCTAACTTTCACTATTACTGCCAAAAAAATTTAACCCATACTGAATGATTTGGAATTCAGAGAATGGTCTCTTGATCACTGAAACCATTGATATTCAGCATTATCACTTGAAAGTATATACTAAGTCCTAATTTTTAAAATTTTATTTCTTAGTGTTTGGTTCTTTCCGAGTTCTTATTTACTTAACTACTGCATGAGGTTCCTGTAAGAGGTTTCAAGGCTGTGTGCCTGTTGGTCATAATGACTTCATCTCTTTAAGCAGCAGAGGTTTGCTGTGTCTGTGGGAAATGAGTCTGAACAATCAGGGAGTACGTGAACTCATAGATCATGGAGATGGCATAAGCAGCAGCCAGTAATACAATTGTTCTGTTTTCTTAACTGTAACCAGCTCCTTGCTGAAAAGGGGCTTCTAAGCCATCATCGTACTCAGAGGACCTATGGTGAGTATTTTAAAAAATGCTTTTCATAAATCAATTTTGCCAACAAATGTTGAGGTTTGCAGTTCTCCTTTTGGTGTGAACTGCGGTCCTGCAATTGAACAAAAAATAACACTGAACTTATTGTTCATACTTTAATGACTACGGAGTGTGGCTTATATTTTGGTAGCATTCTCTTCTATTTCTCTTACTAAATTACTGGATTTAAAAAAAATAGCATTAAATGATCTATTCTTGGAATAAAACCATTTAAAGAATTTTAAAAGTGTGAAAATGACATTGTTTCACTGACATCATAATCATCATCATTATATATTTTCGAAACAAGGCTTATATGTGCTTCTCAAGTGGTTGGACATCTTTTTATCTTCCCACTGAAATCAGGGCCAAGACAAGGCTGCCCACTCTTTCCCTATCTCTTTAGCTTAGTACTTGAAGTCCTAGCTTAGCAATAAAACAACTAAAGGAGATCAAGAAGATAAAATTGAAAAGGAAGAAGTAAAGTTTCTATTCCCAATTTTCTGAGAAAGCACCAGATTGAATTCCAAAGTGGTTGTACAAATTTACATTCCCACCAGCAATGGAGGAGAGTTCCCCTTTTTCCACATCCTCTCCAGCGTGCATCATCCCTTGAGGTTTTTTTTTTAATTTTAATTTTAATTTTTATTAATTACTTTATTCACTTTGTATCCCCCCAGAAACCCCTCCCTCCTCCCCTCCTAATCCCACCTTCCCTCCCCCTTCTTCACACATGCCCCTCCCCAAGTCCACTGATAGGGGAGGTCCTCCTCTCCTTCCTTTTGATCTTAGTCTATCAGATCTCATCAGTTGTGGCTGCATTGCCATCTTCTGTGCTCTGGAAAGGCTGCTCCCCCCTCAGGGGGAGGTGATCAAAGAGCAGGTCAACCAGTTTATGTCAGAGGCTCTCTTCCCATTACTACGGAACCCACTTGGACATTCAACTGCCATGGGCTACATCTGTGCAGGGGTTCTAGGTTATCTCCATGCATGGAACTTGGATGGAGTATGAGTCTCTGGAAAGACCCCTGTGTTCAAATTTTCTGGTTCTGTTGCTCTCTTCGTGGAGTTCCTGTCCTCTCCAGATCTTACTATTTCCCTCTTCTTTCACAAGATTCCATGCACTCTGCCCAACAGTTAGCCATAAGTCTCAGCATCTGCTTTGATAGTCTGCAGGGCAGAAGCTTTCAGAGGTCCTCTGTGGCAGGTTCTTAACTTGTTTCCTGTTTTCTTCTTCTTCTGATGTCCATCCTCTTTGCCTTTCAGGATAGGGACTGAGCATTTTTGTCAGGGTCCTATCTCTTGATTAGTTTAATTAGATGTACAGATTTTAGCAGGTTTATCCTATATTATATGTCTATATGAGTGAGTATATACTGTGTGTGTCTTTCTGCTTCTGGGACAGCTCACTCAGGATGATCCTTTCCAAGTCCCACCATTTACCTGCAAATTTCATGATTTCCTTATTTTTCATTGCTGAGAAATACTCCATTGTGTAGATGTACCACAGTTTCTGTAGCCATTCTTCATTTGAGGGGCATCTGGGTTGTTTCCAGCTATTACAAATAAAGCTGCTACAAACATGGTTGAGCAAATGTCCTTATTGTGTACTTGAGCCTCTTTTGGATATATGCCTAAGAGTGGTATGCCTGGATCTTGGTTTGTTGCTTTTCAGCTTCTATAGTTCTTTATATATAATGGATTTTAGCCCTCTGTCAGATAAAGGGTTAGTGAAGATTCTTTCCCAATCTGCAGGCTTTCGTTTGTTTTGATGATGATGTCCTTTGCTTTACAGAAGCTTTTCAGTTTCATGAGGTCCCATTTATTGATTGTTGCTCTTAGAGCCTGTGCTGTTGGTGTTCTATTCAGGAAGTTGTCTCCTGTACCAATGAGTTCTGGGGTCTTCCCCAGTTTTTCTTCTAACCGATTTAATGTGTCTCGCTTTATGTTGAGGTCTTTGATCCACTTGAACTTTAGTTTTGTGCAGGGTAATAAGTATGGTTTTATATACCTCTTTTACAGCTATCATATCTTATATTTGCATTTTTTCTACATGTAGATATTCAGTTAGACCAGCATCATTTGTTGAAGATGCTATCTTTTTTTCCATTGTATGGTTTTGGCATCTTTGTCAAGGATCAGTTGTCCATAAGTTTGTGGCATCTTTGTTAAAAATCAGGTGTCCATGAGTGTGTGGGTTTATTTCTGTGTCTTCTGTTTGGTTCCATTGATCCACCATTCTATTTCTATGCCAGTACCATGCAGTTTTTATTACTGTTACTCTATAGTACAGCTTAAGATCAGGGATGGAGATACCTCCAAAAGATCTTTTATTGTAGAGGATTGTTTTAGCAATTCTGGGTTTCTTGTTATACCATATGAAGTTGAGAATTTTTCTTTCCAGGTCTGTAAAGAATTGTGTTGGTAATTTGATGGGAATTGCATTGAATCTGTAGATTGCTTTTGGTAAGATGGCCATTTTTACTATGTTAATCCTGCCAAGCCATGAACATGGAAGATCTTTCCATCTTCTCATATCTTCTTTTAATTCTGTCTTCAGAGACTTGCAATTTTTTTCATACAAGATTTTGACTTGCTTGGTTAGGGTTACACCAAGGTACTTTATGTCATTTGTGGCCATTGTGAGGCTGTGGTTTCCCTAATTTCTTTCTCAGCCCTTTTGTCTTTTGTATATAGGAGGGCTACTGGTTTTTTTTTTTTTTTTTGAGTTAATTTTGTATCTGGCCACTTTGCTGAAGGTGTTTATCACCTGTAGCTGTTTCCTGGTAGAATTTTTGGGATCACTCAAAAATATCTATATCATCATATACTATCATATCATCTGCAAATAGTGATAATTTGACTTCTTCCATTCTAATTTGTATCCCCTTGATCTCCTTCAACTCTCTTATTGCTCTAGCAAGGACTTCTAGAACTATGTTGAAGAGATATGGAGAGACTGGGCAGCCTTGCCTTGTCCCTGATTTCAGTGGGATTGCTTTAAGTTTCTCTCCATTCAGTTTGATGTTGGCTATAGGTTTGCTATATATCGCCATTACTATGTTTAGATATATGCCTTGTATCCCTGATCTCTCCAATACTTTAAACATGAATGCATGTTGGATTTTGTCAAATGCTTTTTCAGCATCTAAGGAAATTATCATGTGGTTTTTTTTTTCTTTCAGTTTGTTAATATGGTGGATCACATTGATGGATTTCCATATATTGAACCACCTCTCTACACCTGGGATGAAGACTACTTTGTCATAGTGGATGATATCTTTGATGTGTTCTTGGATTCGGTTTGCAAGTATTTTATTGAGTATTTTTGCATCATTGTTCATACGGGAGATTGTCCTGAAATTCTCTCTCTCTGTTGGGTCTTTGTGAGATTTAGGTAGCAAAGTGACTGTGGCTTCATAGAATAAGTTTGGTAGTGTTGCTTCTGTTTCTATTTTGTGGAATAGTTTGAAGAATTGTAGTTAGTTAATCTTTGACGGTCTGGTAGAATTCTGTGCTGAAACCATCTGGTCCTGATTTTTTTTTGTTTTGTTTTGTTTTGTTTTTTGATGGGAGACTTTAAATGGCTGCTTCAATTTCCTTAAGGGATATAGGACTATTTAATTGATTTACCTGGTCTTGATTCAGCTTTTGTAAGTGGAATCAATAAAGAAAATTATCCATTTCATTTAGATTTTCAAATTTTGTGGTATATAGACTTTTGAAGTATAAATCCTAATGATTGTTTGGATTTCCTCAGTGTCTGCAGTTATGTCCCCATTTTCTTTTCTGATTTTGTTGATTTGGATGGTATCTCTCTGTCTTTTACTTAGCTTGGCTAAGGGTTTGTCTATCTTGTTGATTTTCTCAAAGAGCCAGCTCTTGGTTTCATTGATCCTTTGAATTGTTTTATTTGTTTCTAATTGACTGATTTAAGCCCTGAGTTTGATTATTTCCTGCCATCTACTCCTTTTTGGTGTGTCTGCTTCTTCTTTTTCTAGGGTTTTCAGGTGAGCCATTAAGTTGCTTGAATGAGCTGTCTCGAATTTCTTCTTGAAGGCACTTAGTGCTATGAACTTTCCTCTTAGCACTGCTCTCATTCTGTCCCACAAGTTTGGGTATGTTGTGCCTTCATTTTCATTGAATTCTAGGAAGACTTTAATTTCTTTCTTTATTTTTTTCCCTGACCCAGCTGTCATTTAGTAGCAAGTTGTTCAGTTTCCATGTGTGTGTAGGCTTTTTGCTATTTCTGTTGTTGTTGAGGTCCAGCTTTATTCCATGGTGATCAGATAGGATACAAGGGATTATTTCAATCTTCTTGTATCTAATGAGGCTTGCTTTGTGACCCACTATATGGTCTATTTTGGAGAAGGTTCCATGAGGTGCTGAGAAGATGGTAAATTCTTTGTGTTTGGATGTAAGATTCTGTAAATATCTGTTAGGTCTATTTGTTTCATGACTTCTGTCAGAGACATTGTTTCTTTGTTTAGTTTTTTTTTTTTTTGTTGTCCTGTCCTTTGTTGAGAGTGTTGTGTTGATGTCTCCCACTATTAATGTGTGGGGCTCTATCTGTGGTTTAAGTTTTATCCATGTTTCTTTCACCAATGTGGGTGCCCTTGTATTTGGGGCATAGATGTTCAGAATTGTGATGTTTTCCTGGTGGAATTTTCCTTTAATAAGTATGAAGTATCCTTCCCTATCTCTTTTGATTAATTTTGGTTGAAAGTCTATGTTATCAGAGATTAGAATGGCTACTCCTGTTTGCTTCTTATGTCCGTTTACTTAGAAAGCTGTCTTCCAGGCCTTTACCCTCAGGTAATGTCTATCTTTATGACTTAGGTGTGTTTCTTGTATGCAACAGATTGCTGGATCTTGTTTACGCATCCATTCTGTTTGTCTGTGTCTTTTTATTGGAGAATTGATTCCATTAATTTTGAGAGAGAGTAATGTTTAGTGGCTGTCAGATCCTTTGATTTTGATGTTGGCTGTGTTCATATGTTTGTGTGCTTGGTTGCTTTTTGTCTTACTGTACTGAGGTTAATTATTTCCTGTGTCTTCTTGAAAGTAGCTAATTTTCTTGGGTTGTCTTTTTCCTTTTAGTGTCTTCTATAACACTGGATTTGTGTATAGGTATTGTTGAAATTTGTTTTTGTCATTGAATATCTTGTTTTCTCTGTCTATGAGGATTGAGAGTTTTGCTAGGTATAGTAGCCTGAGCTGACATCTGTGTTCTCTTAGGGTCTGCATGATATCTATCCAGGCTCTTCTGGCTTTTATAGTCTCTGTTGAGAAGTTAGGTTTGACTCTAATGGGTTTGCCATTATATGTTACTTGGCCTTTTTCCCTTGTAGCGTATAGTATTTTTTCTTTGTTCTGTATACTTACTCTTTTGATTATTATGTGGCAAGAGGATTTTCTTTTTTGCTCTAATTTATTGGGTGTTCTGTAGGTCTCTTGTATTCTTATTGGCCTCTCCTTTATGTTGGGGAAATTTTCTTCAATGATTTTGTTGAAAATATTTTCTGGGCCTTGGAGGAAGGAATCTTCTTTTTCCTCTATTCTTATTATTCTTAGGTTTTGTCTTTTTATGTTGTCTTCAATTTCTTGGATGGTCTGTGTCAGGAATTATTTAGATTTAACATTTTCTTTGACAGATACATCGATTTCTTCCATTGTATCTTCCACACCTGATATTCTTTCTTCCATCTCTTGTAGTCTCTTGGTTATGCTTACCTCTGTAGTTCCTGTTTTCTTCCCTAAGTTCTTTCTCTCCACAATTTCCTCCATTTGTGTTTTATTTAATTTTTCCAATTCTATTTTCAGGTCTTGAGCCATTTTTTTGATTTCCTTTACCTGTCTGACTGTATTTTCCTATTTTTCCTTCAATTCCTTCAGCTGTTTGTTTGAACAATCCTCACTTTCTTTTATTTCATTCTGATTTAAGCATTTCCTCTCTAAAGGCCACAAACTGTTTGGCTGCAACTTCCTGTATTTCTTTATGAATGGCCATAATCTGTTTGTTTTTATCTTCCTCTATTTCTTTACAGATCACCATAGTCTGTTTGAGTTTATCTTCCTCTAAGTCTTTACACATTTTATTTGTTTCCTCTGTTATCCTCTGCATGAGCATAGATGTTAGGTCATCTTGAATTTCAATTATGCTGGGGTTTTCAGGGCTACTTGCCTCTGGATAACTGGGTTCTGGAGATGCCATATTGCTCTGTTCTTTGTTGGTTGAACTTTTTTGCTGGCCTCTACCCTTTGGGCTATCTTAGGTGTTTGGAGTTAGTTTCTGGTGGTTCCTGGAATCCTGTGGTGGAGAGAGTCTCTTTCGCAGGAAGATGGTTTTTCCTGGAGGAAGCTTCTTCAGCTTTTTGGGTATGGTCACTGTATGGCCAGTGTTTTTCAGGAGTTGCCACAGTTCACCTCAGGCATAGAGACCTGAGTGGTAACTGTGGTCCTTTTTAGTCGAGAGGACTCTGTTCTTACCTGGAGAAGTCCTGAAGACAGCTGCCCTGCTTCTGGGTTTCTTGTAAATTTAGTTAGCTGCTGCTGTAACCTGTGTGTCCTGTTGTTTGGTCAGTTTTGTTAGGGATAACTGGTTGTCCCTTGGAGCACTATCTGGGGGTTGATCTCAGGGACTCCAGATTTCTGTAGTCCTGAGGTTGGGACTGTGCCCCAGTACTCAACCAGTGATCTGTTGCAGATGAGTACTGCTCTCTTAGTAGCAGCAGGCTAGCTGGTGCACAGTAGCTCCCTGGGTTGGGCTGGTCTGCGGGACCTTTTCCAGGGATATACTGGATGACTTAATTGGATCTCAGTTTCCTTCCTTCCCTGTGGGGTTTACTTCTGACAGGAACTCTAAGTCTCTGTTGCCCAGGGGCACACATCTCTGTCTTTGATGGAGAGTTGGGCACACAGCAAGTCTCTGTCACTGTGCTCCCAGCTGGAGCCCAGTTCAATGATGGCGGCTCACACTCGCTGTTCTGAGAGACCTTTTTCAGGGAAAGGCTGAGTGACTCAAGGCCAGTCCCATTTTCTTCCTTCCTTGTGGGTTTTTCTCACTACAGGGACTCCAAGTCTCTGGTGTTTTTGTGCCCACTGTTCAGCCTGGGAAGGTGATCAGGACACGCAGGCTTGTGGCTCTGGTCTGGCCACCTAGTGCCTGTGTGACCTGGGTTCTGGCTGGGTGACCTGAGAGTGGACCTGACTGATTCCCATGCCATGGGGGTTTCCTCTCACCTGGTAAACATGATCGCTGTTGTTTTAGGGCCCAGAATTCAGTCTCTTCTTTGCTGTATAGAAAATGTTGTCCTGCTCCTCAGATGCAGTGTTCTCCTTTTGCTGCCATCTTGTTCCTCCGCCTCCCTTGAGTTTTTGATATAACCCATTTTTATGGGTATAAGGTGAAATCTCAGAGTTGTTTTGATTTACAATTCCTGGATGACTATGGACATTGAGCATTTCTTTAAGTGTTTCTCTGCCATTCGATATTCCTCTATTGAGAATTCTCTGCTTATCTCTGAACCCTATTTTTTATTTGGATTATTTGTTTTATTGGTGTTTAACTTCTTGAGTTCTTTATATATTCTGGATATTATCCCTCTGTCAGATATAGGGTTGGTGAAGATCCTTTCCCTGTCTGTAGGTTGTTGTTTTGTTCTGACAACAATGTCCTTTGCTTTACAGAAGCTTTTCAGTTTCATGAGGTCCCATTTATTGATTGTTGATCTTAGAGCCTGTGCTGTTCTTGTTCTCTTCAGGAAGTTGTCTCCTGTACCAACAAGTTCAAGGCTCTTCTCCACTTTTTCTTCTAACAGATTTACTGTGTCTGGTTTTATGTTGAGGTCTTTGATCCACTTGGATTTTAGCATTGTGTAGGGTGACAAATATGGTTTTATATAACTTTTCTAGAGCTATCATATCTTATATTTTGATACCCCTTTTAGAGTGTGCATGCGTTTGTGTGTGTGTGGTGATGTGTCTGTAGGCAATTAATGAAGAAGAGGGCAGGATTTTGAAAAACTGAAGAGTGTATTCGAAGGTCTGGAGGGGTGAGTGGAAAGCATGAAATAGTTTAATTATAGTATAATCTCAAAATCTAAATTACGTAATTTTTAAAAAAGTGCACACATGTCCAACCACATAGAGTTGTTTTAGGTGGGTCAACTACCTCTTACCATTAGGTCTGCTAAGGGGGGTGGTTGATACCCTGTCTTACTCTTTTGGAAAAACAAAAGTGATTTTCCCTCACCCAGAAGGAATAGATTGCAAATAGCTGCTTGGTTAGGGGTAGGACTTTGTGGCCACTGCTCCTTTTACTTGCTGTGATTTTTTTTTTTTTTTTTTTTTTTGGTTTGAAGTTGTGCAGGTCTTCTGCCTATTGTCATAGTCTTTGTGAGTTCACCTGTTCTTTGGAAGTTGTCTCTGAAAGACACTATTTTGTTTTACTTTTAAATCTTGAATCTGAGAAATTTTTGTTGCAATATGTGTTGATTTATTTACAGAAGCCTATTTCTTTCATTTTTGAAATTTTTAATATTTTGTTCTAATCTATTTTACAGTTTATTTGCTTTGAATTAAAAATCTTAATATTATTATTTATTAATTAAAATGTTTATTTATTTGATGCTGGAGATAAAACTTTGGGCTGTGCACAGGCTGTACAAGTGTTCTACCACTGGGCTGCGCTCAAATATTTAAAGACCTTTTACTTTAAAATAAATAAGCAAAATAAATCCACATTTGTGTAAATTCTCTAAGTAGCTATGTTTTCAAGGAAACACTGAACTGTGTCCTTACAAAGGTGAACTAGATTCTGTACCACTTCAACTAATCTGAGGCCAGAAATGAAAATGTATCTGAAACCCATAACTAAAACCAGCTACCACGAGGCCCAACTTCCTACCTGGCATAAAATTTTACAGTCTCAGAATCTTCTTTTCTTGAAGTATTATTTAAGTCTTATACTGAATATCTGCAATCTCCTGGCAAATGCAGTGACTCAGACATCTATCTTCCTGGCTTTCTCAGCCTCCCCCATCACTTCCCAAAAGTGAACAGAAGAATCACGTGAAATTGATGGACCTCAGTGATCAGGCCCATGGGCATCAGGTGAGACAGACATCCTCAGCAATAGAAAAGTTTCCTGGACACTCACTGAAGCCTACATTGTACAGAACAGCACTCAGGAGGCAACTTCCCGTTTGGCCTCCTTGGACATCTCAAAAGTGACATTGACTTTCCTCAGCAAAGCTGATATTTTCAGTAACTTGAAAAAGGTCTATTATGCTTTCTGCCCCTTCACAGCCGTGTTGAGACAGTGTAGCAAACTTGGTGGTTGGGAAGTGCTCAGACTCTGCAAGCCAGAAAAGCTTTGATAGAGGTTTGCTCTTCAACAGCTAATGTCTTCTTTGGCTGTGCATCAGAGCTGACCATCAGACAGTGCGATGTCCTTTCCTTTTTGCTCTGAAGTGTGTCTGTTTCTATGGAAACTGGGCCTCAGTAGAGTTGACTGAAATGGGCTAATAACTTCTCAAGAGAGGTCCCCAATGACTCTGCAAAGTCCGAAACAGGAATATGACTTTATGCAGTGTCAAGTAGGGCTTATGCAGTAAAAAGGAGGCTGAATTTTCAGTTTTGATAGCATCTCTGCTGTACTTTTACTCAGCAGGCAAACCTATGGTCATAGTTCACACTAGAAGATCCCTATAAGGAAACATGCTGTCAAAGTTGTCCTCACGGGAGCTCCATATTCTATCATTTCATGCTGATTTCTGGGAGCCTGTTAGCTTGGCCCAGCCCATCCTCACTCTTCACACCCTTGGACTGTGCCTGTGTGTCTCCAATTCTTGATTATTTCTTATTTTTGAGCAGGATTGACTTTTTTTTTTTTAAAAAAAGATAAGTGTGTCTATGTATATATTATGATAGTTAAGTTAGGAGATCTCAGAATTTTATTTCTGTATAATTTTTAACATGTTCAGGTTTGCTATGAAGAAACAGCTTATTAATGAATTGAATCAAAAGTAAGAATGTGGATGACTAATGAGTCCATACTTAAAAATTTTGTGTGCATATATGCATGTGTGTGTGTGTATTTATATGTCTATGTGGAGTGTGTACGTGTGTTTTGTGGTGTGTGTGTGCATGTATGAGTTGTCTGCGTGCGTGCTCATGCGTGTGTGTGCATGTGTGCTTTGTGGGTATTCATGTGTGTATGTGTGTGTGTTTAGATCAAAGGATGATTTTCTACAGTTTTTTCTCTTCCTGTACCACATGGATTTCATAGACTGAATTCAGGTAGTGATAAGCGCCTCTACTCACTAAGTCACCTCACCAGGGCAAATTATATTCTTAAATTTAATTTTAACTGTTTCATAAAATGCCTAAAATTTCTACATATTACGGGAGCACCATGGAACCTTTTAATGATGGTTAAATCAGATTAAGCAGATCAGTCTCTTCAAATATTTATCATATATTTCTTATAAAAACCTTCAAAATACTTTTGTTTTATTGATTTATTTTAAAATTTTTCTTGAGCAAATTTTGGGTATATACCTAGGAGTGGTATAGCTGGGTCTTGAGGTAGCACTACTCCTAGTTGTCTGAGAAAGCGCCAGATTGACTTCCAAAGTGGTTGAACCAGTTTACGTTCCCACCAGCAATGGAGGAGGGTTCCCTTTTCTCCACAACCTCTCCAGCATGTGCTATCACTTGAGTTTTTCATCTTGGCCATTCTGATGGGTGTAAGGTGAAATCTCAGGGTTGTTTTGATCCACAACAAGGACATTTGTTCAACCATGTTCGTAGCAGCTTTATTTGTAATAGCCAGAACTTGGAAACAACCCAGATGTCCATCAACGGAGGAATGGATACAGAAATTGTGGTATTTTTACACAATGGAATACTACTCAGCAATCAAAAAGGAGGAAATCATGAAATTTGCAGGCAAGTGGTGGGATCTAGAAAAGATCATTCTGAGTGAAGTATCCCAGAAGGAGAAAGACAAACTTGGTATATACTTGCTTATATAGACCTACAAGATATGATAAACATAATGAAATCTACACACCTAAAGAAGATAATCAAGAAAGTGGATACAGGCGAAAGTGATTAATCTTCATTTAGAAAGACAAATGGGATGTGCATTGAACTTATGACAGGAGTCTACCACAAAAGGCATCTGAAAGACTCTACCTAGCAGTGTTTCAAAGCAGACACTAAGACTCATAACCAAACCCTCGGCAGAGTGCAGGGAATCATATGAAAGAAGTGAAGTTAGTATATGGAAAGGATAGGAGCTCTACAAGGACCAAACATATCTGGGCACAGGGTCTTTTTTGAGACTGACACTCAACCAAGGACCATCTATGGATATAACCTAGAACTTCTGCTCGGATGTGGCCTGTGGTAGCTCAGTAATCAAGTAGTTTTCCAAAGTAAGGGGAACATGGACTATTTCTAACAGGATCTCAAGGGCAGGCTGTTTGACCCCCCCCCCCAGGGGAGGAGCAGTCTGTTAGGCCACAGAGGAGGACTTTGCAGCCAGCCCTGAAGATACCTGATAAAACAGGGTCAGATGAAAGGGGAGGAGGTCCTCCCCTATCAGTGGACTTGGAAAGGGGCAGGGAGGAGACCAGGGAGGGAGTGTGGGGTTGGGGAGGGAATGAGGGACCAGGGAGGGAATGAGGATACAGCTGGGACACAGAGTTAACAAAATGTAACTAAAAAGAAAAATAAAAAAAAATAAAAAAATAAAAAAATTAAAAACTAATCTTTGAGTGAATGGAATTTTATGTAAGAAGTGGGAAATAGTAAGAGCTGGAGGGGACGGGAACTCCACAAGCAGAGCAACAGAACAAGATAATTTGAACACAGGGAACTTCCCAGAAAATCATACTCCAACCAAGGACTATTCGTGGAGATGACCTGGAACCCCTGCCCAGGTGTAGCCCATGGCAGTTCAGTGTCCAAGTGGTTTACATAGTAATGGGAAGAGGGACTGCCTCTGACATAATCTGATTGGCCTGCTCGTTGATCACTTCCCCCTGAGGGGGGAGCAGCCTTACCAGGCCACAGTAGAGGACAATGCAGCCACTTTTGATGAGAACTGATAGACTAAGATCAGAAAGAAGAGGAGAACCTCCCCTATCAGTGGACTCGGGGAGTGGCATGCATGCAGAAAGGGGAGGGAGGGTGGGATCGGCAGGGGAGGAGAGAGGGGCTTATGGGGGGATACAAAATGAATAAAGTGTAATTAATAAAAAATTTAAAAAAAACTAATCTTTGTTCCCATAACCTTGTGCATTTTCCATAAAAATCAATCCTATTATTAAAATATGCATTTCTTCTTATTTCTACTTTCTCACCGACCAACAGTGTCACAGATACTATGTACGTGATTTAAAAATCCTGTGAAGTAATCACTAGACGAAAGTACAACGTTCATGTTTGCGATAGATTATGATGCAAGATACTGAAAGTGCAGAAAGCATCTGCTTAAGCAACATTTAGCTGTGCTTCTTCAGAAATCATCTGGAAGGCCTACAGGGAGGGAAGGAGATAATTAGTATAAATTACATCTTGTGTACTATGTGGTTGCTGGGTTTAAACTAATCAGTCATTGATGGTTTGCACCTTAGGAAGGCTCAGTAACTTACGCAGGCCACAAAGGTACTATTTACTGGTTTAATACTCCCTAGTCCTTAAAGCTAAAAAGTAATAAAAGATCAACAAAGACTTTCTTCCTTACTCATCTGCCATATTAAATTAGGCTCTTTAATGTCATCTCAGGCAAATACAAAACCATAAAGTGCTAATACTTGGAGTTTTGAAAAGATTTTAATTTTGAGTTGTTAGAACTCTCCCATGAATCTTTATATTTGTGACTAACATTAGTGACTTTGCCAAAAGAATTTTTAGGATAATAAAATATTTAAATATCATTGGGATATAATTGGCACTGAAGATATTTCATATAATTGATACATTCATCTTGATGATTTTCTACATGTGCCTTTGTCATGAAACATTATCATAGAGAAGGTACAAAATAATTGTTTTGTCACTTCACCAAATTTGCTTATGTTCATGTGTACTATGTTTAATGTTCATTTGTTTAACACAGGGTCAATTATACCAAATAAGAATTAAAGTATTTACCTTGAGAACATTCTTTAACGTGTGCTAAATTTTCCAGTGCAGGGTTACTAACTATAGGCTTTATGACAGCAGATCTGTAGGACTCACACATCTCCCTCACAGTGTTGCAGATACTATGTAAATGATTTAAAAATCCTGTGAAGTGATCAAAGAGCCCGCCACTGAGTTCATGTTAGAGATAGTCCCTGTTCCCATTACTAGGGAACCCACTTGGACACTGAGCTTCCATGGGCTATATCTGTGCAGGGATTCTAGGTTATCTCAATGAATGGTCCTTGGTTGGAGTATCAGTCTCAGCAAAAACCGCTGGGCCCAGATATTTTGGTTCTGTTGGTCTCCTTGTGGAGCTCATGTCCCCTCCGGGTCTTTCTCTCTCCCCCTTCTTTCATAAGATTCCCTGAACTCTGCCCAAAGTTTGGCTATGAGTCTCAGCATCTGCTTTGATACCTTGCTGGGCCACAGAGGAAGACAAGGCATCAAGTCCTGATGAGACCTGATAGGCTAGATGGAAGGAGAGGAGGACCTCACCTATCAGTGGACTTGGACAGGGGCATAGGAAGAGAAGAGGAAGAGAGGGTGGGACTGGGAAGGGACAAGGGAGGGGTTACAGCTGGGATACAAAGTGAATAAACTGTAATTAATAAAAATAAATAATATAATTAATTTTAAAAATCCTGTGAAGTAACAACTAAAGAAAAGTAACATGGTAAAACATTGAACACACTTGGCAACAAATATGTAGTCAGAAGAAGTAGCCTGTTGTGCAACAAATGATCTCTCATTTTGGAAATATTTTTGGTGGCTTCATATTTCTGAGAAGTGAATTCCTCAGAAAATGATTTGAATATAACTCAAAGTTTTATTCAGAAATATGCTTCATGTGTTTATACAAGTCATGTTTTCTTAAAACTCTTTTTTTCTTATTTTTTTTACTAGATATCTTATTTGTCCTCTGGATTTATATGAACATTTAGTCAGGAGACCCTCACATGATACTAGAACATGAACAGCTGAGAAACTTGAATTTCACTTCATTTAAATTTAAGTAGGCTCATGTGTCCTGGTACTACTGTGATGAAATCACAAGTATAGGATATTAATGAAAATAAAGTACAGTAATGGCCCTCCTCTATGACCTCTTTGATCCTAAGAAGATTTTCTGGTGCAAAGGACAGGTCTGGGGCTGCTGAGAAATGTCCATGGTCTTATCTGACTGCAGTGAAGCCACCTCATACCCTCTGCCTGTTCTCTGTTCTCTTTATTTCTCCGGAATCCCCACAAGAAAATAATGAACACATACTGCCCACTGAGCTGCATATCTTCCCCAGTAGCTCCCGTGCACATTATATCCCTTTGTCTGAGAAAACACAATAGCACTCTATTATTTCCTTCCAACAACAGGTTTATAAAGCTTATAGATAAACTCTGGATTCTTTATAAAAACTCATTTCTGCTTTAAAATTTTTATTACATGTATTTATCTACTGTGGGCATTTACATACACAGCAAGTCACTGCTGGAGTGCATTCTCTTTCCCCAAGTCACTGCTGGAGTGCATTCTCTTTCCCCAGTGAGTTCCGGGATTAAACTCCGGTCATCAGGCTTAGCAGAGAGCACCTTTACCCACTGAACCATCTTATTAGCCCACTTTTTTCTTTTCTAATTCAAAGAGCAAAAACATGATTTTACTCCTCTATTTTTTCTAACAACACAGAATTTTATTAATGGTTGGTTGGTTGATTTATTGGATATGAGTGTACTTTTATTCTTTAATAACAGAACAATAAATTCTGAGTATTAACAATTCTTGAAGGTTCACTAACTTGAGGTAAAAACCTTTCATGAAAGCTGTTATTATCATAATTATCATTAAATGCTACTGTTATCACTCTATGCCCAAGCCAGCTGTTGTTCAGACTATACTGATCTTCAGGTGCATCAAACATAGAAGGAACAATTGAGATCCAAGGGCAAATGTTATCAGAGAGACAGCTGTGGTACAAATTCTAGCACTATATGGAGAGTGCATGATCATTAATAGCTGTTTGTGTGTTTCTTAGACCTTTAACTCTGATAGCTGTGTACAAACTGGAACACTTAGGAATATTAAACACTTTTCTATTTTAAAGTCCCCAGATGTTTAAAATGTAAACATTGTGCAATCCTGTGGTTATAACCATAAAATTAATTGATAATTAAATAGTCAAGTTTAGCACAGTAATGTCAAGCACAAATCATAAATGTTCTCATTAGACTTCTGAATTGGCACTTCATTAAGCAGCGTGGGAAATGTGGTGAATGAACAATGCAATGTAAAGCCAATAGGAACACTTGGCCTTCTGCTTCTTACGTGGTTGGCCGTATCAGCGTCCTTCCTTTTTAATAAACAGTGATTAAAGGGGAAAGAATGCTAAGAAAACCATCGAGCAATAATTAGAACAATTAGGTCTGCAGCTGGTGAGCATTTACAAGCAAATTTTATTTTTCTAAATAATCATTCCTTGGAATTGGAGGGGAAGTGTCAGAGCATGCTGGAATGTCCACAGCAGATGAACAGCTCCTACTTTTTCAAATAGGAGTTTATCTCCCTCTCGTGGTTAAATGTTTTGGATGTGCCAGGTATGCCTGTGCCCCTTTCTCCTTCTGCTCTACTCCCAGCTACAGATTCCCCTTTCATTATTCAGCTGTGTTCTCCCATCAAAGGTCACCTTTTGCTGGTTATGAGGAATGATACCAAACTGCTTTTGAAGGGGCTCCACCAGTTCAAGTTTGGCAAACATGGCTCGGGCATTCCTTACCCTTCTCCCCATTCCTTCTTCCTTGCTAAAACTATTAGATGACATTCCTAAAGCTAGCCACCAAATACTGTTACCTTATTTGGCCACTTCTTCATCCTGAGGCTGACCACCAAGTTCCAACTATTAAAGTATTGAAGTCTAGAAATCAAAGGCCCCTTTTGGCTCACCTAACTAACATGCCCAATTAAAATTAAACACCACATTTTAACACAGAGTTTCCTTGTTTACCATTATAAACCACCATTTTCCTATGTGCCATATCTGCCTCTTTTTCATCCAGAGGCGATCTTTGTCCTCCCCTCCAGGACAAATACTCCTGCTCCCTCTCCCTTGTTTCCTTCCCCTCGCCCTCTTCCTGAATCACCTGTCTCCTATTCTCTGCCCTTTGTGCCTCCAGGGCAAATGAATCTCCTTTGGGCTGAGACCTTGGTCTCTGAGGTGCTGAGCTGATACTTTTCCTTTCAGCTTTCTCCTGACCTATGTTGGAAACATTCATGCCATCCATCTCCAGAGCACTTGCTTTATGGTTCTTACAACTGAACAGTATTCAGAATCCTTTTGACTCTGTAAACAAAATATGAATCATAATTTACAGATATGTAGCTGTTTACTGCATTTCTTTTAAAGCTCTCTTTTCTAAGATTTTGTCTGTGTAAGAAATGACAGGCTTTATGAAAAGGGGCCATTTGTCAGCTTTGAATTCATAGTTAACTCTCTTGACTTCTTTAGCAAAACAGTAATCATGACAACTTGGCTCCAAGTGTAAAGAAAAACATTTCATAGTAAATTGTTCTTTTTTTTAAGACATTGAGTAGTAGACCTTGATGATAAGAACTTATTGTATGGTAGACAATGTCTAAAATAAAGAAGAAGGTCCAGGATTTATGAGAGGAATTTAATTGAAACTGATCAGGGAGAGGTGGGGAGGGATGAAGGGGAAGGAAAATGGGGAAGAGAGGGAAGAAGGTGGGAAAAGAGGAAGAGGGAAAAAGGGGAGGGGAAGGGAAAAAGGGAAGGGGAGAAAATGAAGGGAAAGAAAAGATAAAACCACTTTGGCAAGGAGAGATCTAAAACATTTTTTTCTTTTTTTAAATTTTTTTATTAATTACACTTTATTCATTTTGTATCCCCCCATAAGCCCCTCTCTCCTCCCCTCCCGATCCCACCCTCCCTCCCCTTTCTGCATGCATGCCACTCCCCAAGTCCACTGATAGGGGAGGTTCTCCTCTCCTTTCTGATCTTAGTCTATCATTTTTTAACTTACTTATTTGACTTTGTACTAATAAAGTTATTCTATTTTTATTTTGGGTGGACTGATGACTCTCACTTCTTTAGAACAGATTTCTAACTCTACACTACCTAAAATTAGTGGCACAATATTCCATGTTACTTCTGGAAATAAAGCATCAAGCCCATACTCTGAGTTGCTCAGAAGGCAAAATTCCTTGTTTGTTCGTTTTTTAAAATATTTGTCAGGCCTTTTCTATGTCCAAATCTACTAATTTTCTAAAGTCTCAAAAGAAGTGAGTCTAAGACTATGCCCCAAAGACTCTGTTAAATTTCCTTTGTGGAAACGCCTCTTTAAGAGTCATGATATTGTCACTTTCTTTGCAACTATGTTTGTCTTTCCTATGTGTTTTTCAAAACCTTATTTTTTTAACCCACTCGGTGCTGCCCACATGTGCATGTAATGTGGGGTTATCCACTATGGCATGTTGAACCTACCAATGGCCACACAGACAAAGAAAAATGATTCTCCTCCCCCAGCACCCAACAAATGTCAACAGTTCCTCTCTAGGAATGGGCCTCGGGAGCCGCTCTCAGTATATATATATATATGTGTGCGTGTGTGTGTGTGTGTGTGTGTGTGTGTGTGTGTGTGTGTGTGTGTGTTGAAATTATATATATAATTACAAACAATAAAACATCCTTTACATTTTTATGAGAATATACATGGTTAGAAACAGTTTACAGAAAAGAAGAAAAGAACATAAATTATGATTTTAGAGCAACACAGAGGAGCATCAAAGATATAACAGTTGTCCACTATGTAGTCTTATTTGGTAGGATATTAACTAGTAACTTGGCAATTACTTTTTATTTATAAGCTTACATAGATACTGTGATACCTTTCAAAAATAAATAGCTCTGGTGGAAACGATAAGATAAAAGGACAGAGAAGGGTAGAGAAAGAGACATAGCAAAAAATAAGATGAAGAAAAAGAGAATTGTAAGAGCAGGGGCATTATTATATATGCTCACTTCATACATGTTAATTTACTATATGTTATATAAAAATAGCATTCTGAAACTCTATGCTGATTATTTTTCTTTATATATAAATCTCAGATTTTCATTGAGCCAACGTAAACAGTTTAGTGCTGTTATTAAAATTTATATCAATTTGACAAAATGAAGAGTACAACCATCTTTTATCATTTCAGTACAGAACATACCAAGCAATTTGCCTTGCAGGTTTGTGTTTTCAATTATATAAAAATATGAAAAGAGTTTACTTTACTAAAACTTATGTATACATGAATTTCAACTATTTACACATTTAATTATAAATGGTTCAATCGAGTTATTTACACTTATTCTGAGGAAGGACAAGTGAGAACCCTAGTTAGAGCCAAATCTACACTCCATATGCTAGATGCCTATAGTTTGGTTTTTTATATAATTATCTATACTAAAAGTAGTTAAGACTTACATGAAAATAATCAAGTTTTGTTCAGACATTGCTATATTTTTATACATATTATTAAAATATATTACTGACTGAAATGGATTAATATTTTTCTGTTTTAAATTCACATACCTATTTAAATTTTTTCAGTAGTTAATTATAGATTATAAACAGTTTAGGAACTTTCTTTTACAAGACAAATAAAATTGTGGGCTAATCTTAAGACAATCAGTTTAATGGCAACTGAACCAATATATGTTTGATAGTATACTAAAATTTTAGCTATATTTTAAATAACTACAAAATAAGCTTCAAAGGACATGCGAACACACATATTGCAAACCAGAGTCTTCTGCCTAGAAAAAGTGATCTTGAAAAAAACCTTGACAAGTGTAGATAATTGGAAAGCATTTTTTTTCAAATCTAAACAGCCAAACAACCCATTTCTATTTCTGCACATAAGGAGCTTATATGCTGCCACTCTTCCTGAACAATGTGTAAAACAGCAAAGAGAACTGAAAAAAAATACACAACTATTTTTGGATCCACAAGAGGAGTGAGGACACAGGGGTCTCAGATATCAGACTAAGAGAGATGGACAGGTAATGAAGGAACTCAAAGTTTACAAGACACAGGGAGCCCAGTCTACCACAGAAACCAGTGCTGAGGCAGGAAACACTGAACTGTGCTAGGCACACTTCCACCCTTTTGCTATGGTCATGCCAAAGGGTTAAAATTCCAAGAATACTTTATTTGACAAAACATATACTAAAATTGTAATGACTCAGAAAGAGGATTAGCATGAGTTCTGAGCAAGGAAGACACATAAGCTTGGTAAAGCCTTCTTATCTTAAAAAAAAAAAAAAAAAAAAACCCTCTGTGAAGGTACATGAACTCTTGTGACCTTAAAAGAAAAAACTTTGAGAAAATCAACAAGATCGACAAACCCTTAGCCAAGCTAACTAAAAGGCAGAGAGACTTACCACCCAAATCAACAAAATCAGAAATGAAAAGGGGGACATAACTACAGACACTGAGGAAATCCAAACAATCATAAGGACTTACTTCAAAAGTCTATATGCCACAAAATTTGAAAATCTAAATGAAATGGACAATTTTCTTGATTGATTTGACTTACCAAAACTGAATCAGGACCAGGTAAATCAATTAAATGGTCCTATAACCCCCCAAAGAAATAGAATCAGTCATCAAAAGTCTCCCATCCAAAAAAAGCCCAGGACCAAATGGCTTCAGCACAGAATTCTACCAGACCTTCAAAGAAGAGCTAACTCCAATTCTCTTCAAACTATTCCACAAAATAGAAACAGAAGGAACATTACCAAACTCATTCTATGAAGCCACAGTCACCTTGGTACCTAAACCTTACAAAGACTCAACAAAGAAAGAGAATTTCAGGCCAATCTCCCTTATGAACATTGATGCAAAAATACTTAACAAAATACTTGCAAACCGAATCCAAGAACACATCAAAGATATCATCCACTATGACCAAGTAGGCTTCATCCCAGGTATGCAGGGGTGGTTCAATATAGGGAAATCCATCAATGTGATCCACCATATTAACAAACTGAAAGAAAAAAACCACATGATAATCTCCCTAGATGCTGAAAAAGCATTTGACAAAATCCAACATCCATTCATGTTTAAAGTACTGGAGAGATCAGGGATACAAGGCACATATCTAAACATAGTAAAGGTGATATACAGCAAGCCTATAGCCAACATCAAACTGAATGGAGAGAAACTTAAAGCAATCCCACTGAAATCAGGGACAAGACAAGGCTGCCCACTCTCTCCATATCTCTTCAACATAGTGCTGGAAGTCCTTGCTAGAGCAATAAGACAGTTGAAGGAGATCAAGGGGATACAGATGGGAAAGGAAGAAGTCAAATTATCACTATTTGCAGATGATATGATAGTATACATGAGTGACCACAAAAACTCTACCAGGGAACTCCTACAGCTAATAAACACCTTCAGCAAAGTGGCCGGATACAAAATTAACTCAAAAAAAAAAAAAATCAGTAGCACTCCTGTATACAAAAGAAAAAAGGGCTGAGAAAGAAATTAGAAATTAGAGAAACAACACCATTCACAATAGCCACAAATGACATAAAGTACCTTGGTGTAACCCTAACCAAGCAAGTCAAAGACCTGTATGAAAAAAAATTTCAAGTCTCTGAAGAAAGAATCAGAGGAAGATATGAGAAGATGGAAAGATACATCATGCTCATGGCTTGGCAGGATTAACATAGTAAAAATGGCCATCTTACCAAAAGCAATCTACAGATTCAGTGCAATTCCCATCAAATTGCCAACACAATTCTTTACAGACCTGGAAAGAAAAATTCTCAACTTCGTATGGAGTAACAAGAAACCGAGAATTGCTAAAACAATCCTCTACAATAAAAGATCTTCTGGAGGTATCTCCATCCCTGATCTCAAGCTGTACTATAGAGCAACAGTTATAAAAACTGCATGGTACTGGCATAGAAACAGAATGGTGGATCAATGGAATTGAACAGAAGACCCAGAAATAAACCCACACACTTATGGACACCTGATTTTTGACAAAGATGCCAAAACCATACAATGGAAAAAAGATAGCATCTTCAACAAATGGTGCTGGTCCAACTGGATGTCTACATGTAGAAAAATGAAAATAGGTCCATACTTATCACCCTGCACAAAACTGAATTCCAAGTGCATCAAAGACCTCAACATAAAACCAGACACATTAAATCGGCTAGAAAAAAAAAAAGCAAGGAATAACCTAGAACTCATTGGTACAAGAGAAAACTTCCTGAACAAAATACCAACAGCACAGTCTCTAAGAGCAACAATCAATAAATGGGACCTCATGAAATTGAAAAGCTTCTGTAAAGCAAAGGACACTGTCATCAAAACAAAGCGACTGCCTACAGATTGGGAAAGAATCATCACCAACCCTTTATCTGACAGAGGACTCATATCCAATATATATAAAGAACTAAATAAGCTGAAAAGCAACAAAGCAAGTAATCCACTTAAAAAATGGGGAACAGAGCTAAAGAGAGAATTCTCTGTAGAGGAATATGAAATGGCAGAGAAGCACTTAAAGAAATGCTCAACCTCATTAGCCATTAGGGAAATGCAAATCAAAACAACCCTGAGATTTCACCTTACACCCATCAGAATGGCCAAGATGAAAAACTCAAGGGACAACACATGCTGGAGAGGTTGTGGAGAAAGGGGAACCCTTCTCCACTGCTGGTGGGAATGTAAACTTGTAAAACCACTCTGGAAATCAATCTGGCGCTTTCTCAGACAACTAGGAATAGCGCTTCCTCAAGATCCAGCCATACCACTCCTAGGCATATACCCAAAAGAGGCTCAAGTACACAAAAAGGACATTTGCTCAACCATGTTTGTAGCAGCTTTATTTTAATAGCCAGAAGCTGGAAACAACCCAGATGCCCCTCAACTGAAGAATGGATGCAGAAATTGTGGTACATCTATATAATGGAGTATTACTCAGCAATGGAAAATAAGGAAATCATGCAATTTGCAGGTAAATGGTGGGACCTGGAAAGGATCATCCTGAGTGAGTTGTCCCAGAAGCAAAAAGACACGCATGGTATATACTCACTCATATAAACATACAACATAGAATAAACCCACTAAAATCTGTACATCTAAACAAACTAAGCAAAAGAGAGGACCCTAACTAAAATGTTCAATCCCCATCCTGAAAGGCAAAGAGGATGGACATCAGAAGAAAAAGAAAATAGGAAACAACCTCGGAACCCGCTACAGAGGGCCTCTGAAAGCCAGAAGAAAACAGGAAACAACCTTGGAACCTGCCACAGAGGGCCTCTGAAAGCCTCTGCAGTATAGACTGTCAAAGCAGATGCTGAGCCTGATGGACAACTGATGGGCAGAGTGAATGGAATTTTATGTAAGAAGTGGGAAATAGTAAGAGCTGGAGAGGATGGGAACTCCACAAGGAGAGCAACAGAACAAGATAATTTGAACACAGGGAACTTCCCAGAAAATCATACTCCAACCAAGGACTATTCGTGGAGATGACCTGGAACCCCTGCACAGGTGTAGCCCATGGCAGTTCAGTGTCCAAGTGGGTTACATAGTAATGGGAAGAGGGACTGCCTCAGACATAATCTGATTGGCCTGCTGGTTGATCACTTCCCCTTGAGGGGGGAGCAGCCTTACCAGGCCATGGTAGAGGACAATGCATCCACTTCTGATGAGAACTGATAGACCAAGATCAGAAAGGAGAGCAGAACATCCCCTATCAGTGGACTTGGGGAGGGGCATGCATGCAGAAAGGTGAGGGAGGGTGGGATTGGGAGGGGAGGAGGGTGGGGCTTATGGAGGGATACAAAATGAATAAAGTGTAATTAATTTTAAAAAAAGTTAAAAAAAAGAAAAAAACTGTCATGGTCTCTTCTAGGAACTCATTGAGTTTCTCACAGTTTGTCTCTGAGAAAACTCTCATGTTGGCACCAGGGTGTGCCTGCAAAGGCCTGTCCTGACATACATGAAGACACAGTGCCCCAAACAAGAACATGGTGTACCATAGGAAGAACCTGTAACCAGAATCTTGCCTGGTGGATAGTTCTGAGAGCCTAATTCCTTGGGAGAAGAAAGAACTCCTACTCTAGCAACTACTCCTGTGTTCTACATGGTAAAAAGGATTTACTCAACTCATTTACTCACTTTACCTGTCAGTGCAACTCTTCATCATCATACAGAAGTTAAAAGCAGACGGGAGGCTCCCAAACTAGTGTGAGTCCATAACTAGCATAAAAGCAAAATCACCTGAAAACATTATAAAAAACAAAACACACCCACAAAACTGCAGGCTGATATCTGCAATAAGAGAGTTACAAATCAGCAACAAATTCTTAGTAAGTTGAGTCATAACAATCCCAGATAGAACTCCGGCAAGCTGTTTTGTGATTTTTGAACTTTGTGCTAAAGAGCAAAAATCTTTAATCATTAGTGCAGCATTGAAAGAGAAAAAAGGAGCCACAAGACTTCTGCTACCTGATATCTAGACTGTAAAGCTGCAATAGTCAAAACTGTGTTATAGAGGCTCAAGCAGAAGAGAAAAACAGTGCTCGAAAGTATATCATGTAGACATAGTTCTTTTGACAAAAAACAAAGACAATACAGAAACAATGGTAGTCATTAAAAATTTTTTATCAACATTCAATTAAGATAGACACAAAGAGAGCAACAGAACCAAAAAATTTGGGCACAGGAGCCTTTTCTGAGACTGGTATTCAAACCAAGGACCATTCATGGAGATAACCTAGAACCCCTGCACAGAGGTAGCCCATGGCAGCTCAGTTTCCAAGTGAGTTCTCTAGTAAGGGGAATAGGGAATGTCTCTGACACGAACTCAGTGGCTATCTTTTTGACCACCTCCCCTTGATGGGGGAGCAGCCTTGCCAGGCCACAGAGGACAATGTAGCCAGTCCTAATGAGAACTGATAGACTGGAGTCAGATGGAAGGGGAGGAGGATCTCCCCTCTCTGTGGACTCGGAGAGGGGAATAGGAGAAGATGAGGGAGGGATGGGGGATTGTGAGGGGATGAGGGAGAGAAGTACAGCTGGGATACAAAATAAATAAACTGTAATTTATATAAAAAATAAAAATTTAAATAAAAGAAGATAGACATAGATACTACATCTTTCCAGACAAAATGAACATTTTAAACTAAAAGAAAATAACTTGGAAGGGTGGGATCGGGAGGGGAGGAGGAAGGAGCTTATGGGGGAATACAAAATGAATAAAGTGTAATTAATAATAAAATAATAATAATAAAAAAGAAAATAACTTAAAAGCAATCCTAGGTCTGACTACATAATAGGTTTTTGGTTATAATACCAAAGGCTTAGGACATGAAAGAAATATTTGATAAAACAAGTGTCACTAAAACAAGAAAGTTTTCCTGTTTGGAAGACTATGTCTAAAGAATGAGAAGACTAGACAAAGCGCGATAGTTAATACCTGTAAAAGGTGCATGAGATAAAAGACTATAGCCCAACACAAAACTTTCATGGTTCTGGGTTTCCCCTTTTCTCCACTCTCTTGGTATTTTGCATGTGTTCTCAGATTCTGAGATTGGGTTGTTCTGAAACACAGCGTTACTCATAATTGCCTAAATTTGGAATCACTCATCCAAACAACAGGAATATTAACTACAAAAGAAATGAAATACCAAGTGAAATAAAAAATACATTTTAGTGCATATAAGTGAGAGAAGAAGACCAGTCCAAAAGTTTATGTAATACATAATCCCAACTACATGACACTCTAGAAAAGCAAAATTTTTTACTGTGGAGACAGTAAAAAATGGTTACAGGGTAAATAAGGAATAGTGGGTAAATAATTATTAGGAAAGTGAAAATATTCTAGCATTTCACATTTGTACAAAACATATGGAATCCCCAGCAGCAAGAGTACTGGTGATAACAGTGTGTCAAAACAGATTCATCACTTACAGTAAATAAGGTGCTCTGAGCAGGCAGTCAATAGTGAAGGCAGCAATGCGTGAGGTAGGCTTCCTGGAGAATCTCAGTATCTGCCTTGATTTTTCCCCTGAGGAAATTGAACTAAAACGTGGTCTTATCAACACCTTCCACCCACCCTATCCTGTTCTCCCAGCCTGGTAACTCCTATTACAGGCTCAGCTTCCATGAGACCAACTGTCTAATACTCTACTTCTGAGTGAGATAATGGGTGTAATGCTCCAGACATAGAAAAGGTAAATATTCTATGACATGGCAGGGTGAATATCATTAACACCTACGCATTGTAAACCTCACAATAACCAGGAAAGAGGTTTTCAAGTGTGTCAATATTAAACACATGATAAACATTTGAGATAAGTGATTGATAAACACCCGGATTTGATTACTCAATGTATGTAAGCATTAAAATATCCTACAGTTCCTACTTAAGCTCAGTCAAAATAGTAATTGAATAAAAAATAAAATGCCAGTCAAAATAAAGTTATTTTAAAACTAAAACCTTTAAAAAAATATTAAAAAAAAAACTAAAATGGACTGTCCTTGCATAATCTTGTTTTACTAATGTATATTCCAAAATATTTTGTAATTTTGTACACATAGACATACTCAACTGTTCCACCCAATCTTATTAAAAGTCCAGTAGAACTCATAGTATTTAATTATTTATTTTTAAAATTAATTTATTTTTTATTGATTACACTTTATTCATTTTGTATCCCAGCTCTAGCCCCCTCCCTCAGCCCCTCCCAATGCCACCCTCCCTCTTTCTCCTGCTCCCATGCCCCTTCCCAAGTCCACTGGTAGGGGAGGTCCTCCTCCCCTTCCATCTGACCCTAGCCTATCAGGTCTCACCAGGACTGGCTACACTGCCTTCCTCTGTGGCCTGGTAAGGCTGCTCCCCTTGTGGGAAGGAGATCAAAGAACCACCCACTGAGTTCATGTCAGAGACAGCCCCTGTTCCATTATTATGGAACTCATTTGGACTCTGAAATGCCATAGGCTATATCTCTGCAGGGGTTCTAGGTTATCTCCATGAATGGTCCTGGGTTGGAGTATCAGTCTCAGAAAAGACCCCTGTGCCCATATTTTTTGGTTCTGTTGCTCTCTTTGTGGAGCTCCTATCCCCTCCAGGTCTTTCTATCTTCCTCTTCTTTCATAAGATTCCCTGCACTCTGCCAAAAGTTTGGCTATGAGCCTCAGCATCTGCTTTGATACCCTGCTTGGTAGAGTCTTTCACAGGCCCTCTTCTGTAGGCTTCTGTCCTGTTCGCTGTTTTCTCTCTTCCTATGTCCATCCCATTTGCCTTTCTGAGTAAATAAGGTGTATATGATACATAAATCAACTTCTGCCCTTACAAGCTACACCATACAGCATCTAGTCAGGCATACCTTGATGTCCTATTTTGGTTTCTTAGTCACTCTGGTTTTCCTTTTTCAGCTGTTGAATGATACTTTCTTTCATCTCAAACTTGGATATGTTTGCTTTCTGAAGTCATTTGCTTTCCATATGTGCTGTATTCCCATGGTGTCTGCTTTGTATTTGTAACTACAGCTGGTTCAAATCTCTACAGGCATTTTAGTTGAGTCATTTGGGGCTTGTACTTCCACACTTTTCTCAGCAAGTACAGTGTGACTGGGTATCTTAAAAGCCTTTCTAATCCTTGTTTTTAGTTCACTAACATTTCCACCAATTGACAGTCCCTGTGTCGGGGCAGGCTTGTGGAGCACATCAGCTCTAGGCCTATCTCTGCATGATAAAGTACCTTTTTTCTTTCTTTCATTTTTTAATCAGTGAAAACACAATGTCTAGAAAGAAAAAGTAAGTGGAGAAGTGAAAGTTGCTATGGGCTTTCATGTCCAACTATCCTAAGTGCCTCAAAGCCCTCCTCTGTAGCATCATAAAATTTCCTCCATCCGTGATGAAACAGACTACAAACGGGGTCATGAACTCACTTCCCACAAAGGCTTTGTTTTTGAAAAACAGAGAAGTATTTTAATCCTATCTGTTCTTCATGGAAATCCAGTAAATTTGAGTTACAGTGCCATAGGCTTATGATTCCAGGATAAATCTATAAATCCATAGTAATCAGTGAAACTGAGACTAAGATAAATTACAAGAGCAACTTAATAAGCAAGATTTTCATGTATAATGCATATTTTATTGGAGGCTTTGGGAAATTGCTTATATTTTGCAGATAAAATTATTTCTTAGTTTCTACTCATCAACAGCTTTTTAAATTCTATAATGGTGTATTCAAGGACTACAGTACATGGTGTCCAACTGTCTAACTTAAGCTACAGGGCTAAGCAGCAGACAATAAATGTATGTGTTTATGTACATATTCATATGTGCATACACATATATATATATTTGTTCTATGTACATTACACATAGTGAAAATCATGATCCCCAGCTAACTAGAGTGCAATGCAATACAATTCAGCTTCCATTCTTTCACATTTGCAAGTCCTTCCTCCAACAGTGAGAAGCAGCCTTCCATTATCTTTACTGTACTTACGTATTCATGCTGTCCTCTTCTAGATGGCCAAAGTCCAAACCTTCCGAAGTAGGCTTGCCACTCAGCAGCTTCCCTCTTATAGTCTATGTCTCACTGAGACTCTGATGACTCCCTCCCCAAATAATCTCTTTGTATCAACAAGTGTGATCTTTATATCATCTTAGGTATCTTCTCCTTTAAGAAGTTGATGAAATTTTTATGTTTATCCCCCCAAAATAGGTCTGTACCAAATTTACAAAATTGAAAGATACAACAGCATCTTTATAAAATTAATCAATTTCCAGACTTTCTCTGAGTATCTTTTTTGAAAATATGTACAACAGTGGTAAACAGTGGTGATACTAATGGCTTTGGTTTGAATGTAAAATGAGTGTCACAGTCTCATTTTTAAACACTTGGTTAAAAACGAGTAGTCCTTGTAGAGGAGGCTGCTTCTGTCAGGTGTTTTGAAACAATGATGAGAAAATAATTGACAAAATAACAGTACCACTGAAGATTGTGCTTAATATACTAAAAACAAAATATCAATATTACAGTTATGAAAATTATTTTTCCCAGCCAGCTCTTTCTTCATACTATCTCCATTTGCTTGCCAATTCTGCTGACCCATTTCTGTAAAAAGCTAATGATGACACTCAGGATTCAAGAAAATTACAAAAATTAGAATCATAACTAAGTAACTAATACATAAAATATACCTTGAAAAGAAAACTATTATTTCATATCACATTCTACATTTATGGTCCTTCTTTGGTCATTTCATGCTCAATATCTTCTCTATATTGCACTCTATTTCCCCTTCTTATACTTAACCCTCTGGAAGATGGATGTTGCTTTAATAATTTTGACGTAACTGTTTTTCTATAGGTTAATTCAAGAATCATCTATTTCAGTTGCCACATAATAGGAGATATAAAAGTTTAGCTGAAGGCATTGTGGCATTGTCTACTTTTATATCCATGGAAATTTGCACAAAGATTTCTGAATGAGTTTTCTTAGTAAATTTAGTCCCAAAGTATTTATTTCTGATAAGAAAGCTCTCTCTACATATGGCCTTTACACAGAGGGGTACCTTGGTGGAATATACGAAGGTTAACCTTGATAGTCAGTTTGACAAGGTCCAGGATCACTGCAGTAATCATAACTAGTGCTACATAAGCCTGGGAATACAGAAACACCTCAAAACCCTGACTCTTAGGAATATGGTCTCCGAAAGAAGTCACTTGACCATATGGTGTTCTTTTCCAGGTTGTTGTTGTTGTTGTGCTTCTTTTTTTTTTTTTTTTTTTTTGAGGCTCCTTTCTGTTTGTCACAGTGATGATATCATTGTACATCAGCACCCTTGCTGCCTTTTGGGTTTTGATAATAGGCAATCTATGTGGTTAGAAGTGGTACCTCTTTGAGGTTTTCACCTACATTTCTTTTTTTATTATTAATTACACTTTATTCACTTTGTATACCCCCATAAACCCCTCCCTCCTCCACCTCCAGATCCCACCCTCTCACCCTCCTCTTCACGAATTCCCCTCCCCAAGTCCACTGATAGGGGAGGTCCTCCTCTCTTTCCTTCTGATCTTAGTCTATCAAATCTCATCAGGAGTGGCTGCATTGTCATCTTCTGTGGCCTGGTAAGGATGCTTCCCCCTCAGGGGGAGGTGATCAAAGAGCAGGCCAATCAGATTATGTCAGAGGCAGTCCCTCTTCCCATTACTATGTAACCCACTTGGACACTAAACTGCCATGGGCTACATCTGTGCAGGGGTTCTAGGTTATCTCCATGCCTGGTACTTGGTTGGAGTATGAGTCTCTGGGAAGACCCCTGTGTTCAAATTTTCTAGTTCTGTTGCTCTCCTTGTGGAGTTCCTGTCCTCTCCAGATCATTTTTTTTTAATTTTATTTTTCTCATTAGTTACATTTTGTTAATTCTGTATCCCAGCTGTATCCCTCATTCCCTCCCCAGTCCCACCCTCCCTCCCTCATCTCCTCCCTGCCCCTTTCCAAGTCCACTCTGCCGAGGGTTTGGTTATGAGTCTTAGTATCTACTTTGATACACTGCTAGGTAGAGTCTTTCAGGTGCCTTCTGCGGTAGACTCCTGTCATATGTTCAATGCATATCTTATTTGTCTTTCTAAATGAGGATTGATCATCATACCCCTTGTCCGCTTTCTTGATTATCTTCTTTAGGTATATAGATTTCATTATGTTTATCATATCTTTTAGGTTTATATAAGCGAGTATATTCCATGTTTGTCTTTCTCCTTCTGGGATACTTCACTCATATAGAATGGCAGAGAAACACTTAAAGAAATGCTCAACATCATTAGCCATCAGGGAAATGCAAATCAAAACGACCCTGAGATTTCACCTTACACCCATCAGAATGGCCAAGATGAAAAACTCAAGTGACAACACATGCTGGAGAAGTTGTGGAGAAAGGGGAACCCTCCTCCATTGCTGGTGGGAATGTAAACTGGTACAACCACTTTGGAAGTCAATCTGGCGCTTTCTCAGACAACTAGGAATAGTGCTTCCTCAAGACCCAGCTATACCACTGCTAGGCATATACCCAAAATTTGCTCAAGTACACAATAAGGACATTTGCTCAACCATGTTTGTAGCAGCTTTATTTGTAATAGCCAGAACCTGGAAACAACCCAGATGTCCATCAATGGAGGAATGGGTACAGAAATTGTGGTATTTTTACACAATGGAATACTACTCAGCAATCAAAAAAGAGGAAATCATGAAATTTGCAGGCAAATGGTGGGATCTAGAAAGGATCATCCTCCAGATCATTTTTAAATGATGCTGTTTTATTAAAACTACCCTTAAGAAACCTGGAGTTAGTCTTTATTTAGTTACAATTAGGGTATTACCCTTTAATAGATGTCTAACTTTGTATAAGTGCCTTAATTGCCCTATGCCTCATTCTCTTCAAAATGTAGGAAAGTAAAAACACTCCCCTACTGGGTCTTATGAAGATTACATTAAGTTTGTCTTTACAAAGTGTTTCAAATTATGCATGGCACAGATTTACATAGAATACAAGTTTTAACAAAACACTTTCTCTGTATTATTCTGATGGTTATGTTAACATGCTATGACACTATAAATATCAAAGCTCTGTGTGCCTAAACAATGATAGAAGGATACTATGTATAATCTGGTCCTATGATAATTTATTTATCATTGATGCAGGAAGAATAAGTAATTTGTCACTAAGTAGGGCTTCATTATATGGCTTCCAGGACTCCACAGGTGCTGCAGTACTTTTCAAATTTTATTGTTGCATATATACAGTCAGGGATTTATCTACAATCTCAAAGCTATAGTCAAATCTACAAAAATATATCAAAGGAGTAGAATAATCCAAATTTCCAGTGTGGCCTGTGGCCATCCCATTTTGTCTTATTCTGCTTTTTTTTTTTTTTAACTTGCTTACCTTGGCCCACGGTGGTGGCTTTTACTATAAACACTTTAGATGTAAATATGATGTTTACTAACCTTCATTCCAAACAATGATTACAATTTGACAATCTAAGGTGGAATATCCATTCTGAGTATAAATAGTTTATACTATGAGTTGTGATTGTTTTCAAAGAAGAACACAAAATACAATTTTAGGGCCATATGCTATTTCAGTCCCTACCATTGCTTTATAAGTGATTATGCTTCAAAGAAACTGTGATCAAAATACAATTTTTAAAAATATGCCAAAGCCAGTTTTATTCTCTGTTTGGACTACCCCTGACTCCTAGGTACAGTGTTTATCAAAATTGTCTTATAGAAATGGAAGTGACATTTCTAGACAGATGTAGACATTGCTACATAGCTAGGAAAATTCTGTGGGATGGTGAAACCCATAAATGAGACCTGTAAGCAGCTGAGACAGCACTGAATTCCCCTGGATAATTGGTATATGTATCACCAAGGAGAAGCAAGCATTCTGCCTAAAATAATGTTGACTGATGAGACACGATGTCTTCCCACATACTCCACACATTTACACAGGAAAAAAATAATGTCCAGAGACATTTAAAATTCTATGACAATATACTTTAAATATCAAATGGGTCAACTTCTCAATCTTAGTAAAAAGAGTCAAAATGTCAGCCATTTGGCAGTCAATCCCAGCTTGTTTTGCAAACTGCATGTTCCAGTAAGTACAGCAGAATACAGAATAGAGTTCAAATAGAAAGGTCTCAATTAAGCATATTTATGCAATGTCTGCCTTTGAGCTAATTACAAATCACTATAAGGCTTAGCAGTGGGAAAACATCCCACGTATTTCTGTAAGACTCCCTCTGAACAGCGAGGGAAAAAAGAATGTTATGCTTAATCAAAAGTAGCTATGCTATGGTTTAGTAGATATGTACTTTTATAAAATTAAACACAAAGTTTTCTTTTAAGTAAAGTGTATATTTTGAGTCTGTATAATGTTGAAAAAAGTTCTCTCTCAGTCCTAAGGAAATATAAGCAATCTTACTGAGCAGATCTGGAACACTCTTGAGATCCAAACACTTGAGAGGGAGGAGACAGATCAGGGGTGCAAGACCATCCTTGGCTAAAGTGTGAGTTCAAGGTTAGCCTGGATTCCATGTGTCCTCGTCTCGGAAGAAAAAAATAAAAAGAAGGAAGTGACCCCAACACTCAGAAGACCGAAGCAGGAGCATGTCTGAGATGGTTAGGCTACATTGGTCTTTCAAGCTAGTTCAACATCAGCCTATGTAAAGACACCCCACCCCTGAATTAAAAACAAACAACAACAAAAAGAGGGGAGCACTCTCGTGAGTGGAATCAGTGAGTGTCTGGCCCTCTGTGACAAGCCTGCTTTACTTAACCTGATTTCACGAGCAGAATTTCCTTCGTGTTATGGACAAACAGAATTCTAGTGCACGGATATGTCGCATTTTCTTTATCCATCCATGTGTTTGTTAGCATTTAGGTTTTTCCTCATCTGTTTCCTACTGTGACTAATTTTGCAGCATATGTGAAATGAAGATATATTTTTGAGATCCCAATTTAAATACATTGAGATAAGTATCCAGAAGTAAAGTTGTTAAATCGTATATATAATTTTTGTAGTTTAAATCCAACATTATTAAATCACTCTTTGAAAAAAAAAGACTTTTCTGAGAAATATAACAGATCCTTTCTCTACATCACAGTAATTATGTTAACGATATGATACAAAAATGTATTGCTCATTTTCATGAGCAAATAACAATAAATATAAACTGGCATTGTGATGAATAACCTTAATAATAACAGAAATAATTAAAGCAGTTTTATTATTTAATCCTGTGATGTACAGAAAGCTATAGGTTTGGTAAATTTTTAAAAAACGAGACATAAGAAGGTAAATTAAAATTATAAAATAGAAATGAGATGGAAATACTAAAATTGAAGCTGAAAAGGTAATTGATTCAGCATATATGAAACAGGACAATAGTATAATTCAATATTCATAATATAGCTCATACTTTTCAAGTAAATATTTGGTACATAACAAATTTATTAGGCTTCAATTCTTTATGAGAAAGTACTGTTCAGTTGTGCTTTCTCTTCTTGTAGTGTGGTCCCTAATCTATGTTACAACAAAGATATAAAACTGTCCAACAATAGCAAAAATATTTTCCTCTACTAGATGGTACCAGTTTAATGACCTATTGTCTGCTCAGTAGATGTTTCACATAAAGGTTGGACACGGATGATGGATGTAACTCCTTCTTAGATGTGTGGTTTGGGTGATGGTATGTTCATCATTAATGTAGGTTTGTAATTGTCCATTATATTTGGTGTTTGGGTATTCAATTTAGGTTTCTCACCAAATTCCTCAAACATTTATTTATAAAGCAGGAGCTTGCAATTTTTTATACTGAAATGTATATTCTGCCTAATAGAATCTAACCTTTTCCTAGTTGTAAAATCCAATAGGGAGCCTCAACAAATAGAAAAAGGTTGAGATAATGCCTTGTATCCTATCTGACCACCATGGATTAAAGCTGGACCTCAACAATAACAGAAATAGCAAAAAGCCTACACACACATGGAAACTGAACAACTCGCTACTTAGCGACAGCTGGGTCAGGGAGAAATAAAGAAATAAATCAAACACTCCTAGAATTCAATGTAAATGAAGGCACGAAATACCCAAACTTATAGGACACAATGAAAGCAGTGCTAAGAGGAAAATTTATAATACTAAGTGCCTTCATGTGAAACATCTCATACATGCAACTTAAAAGACTCACCTGAAAGCCCTAGAAAAAAAAAAAGAAAAAAAGGAGCAGACATACCAAAAAGGAGTAGACAGCTGGAAATAATTAAACTCACAGAAGAAATCAATAAATTAGAAACAAATAACAGAATTCAAAGAATCAAGGAAACCAACAGCTAGTTCTTTGAGAAAATCGACAAGATAGACTAACCAAAAAATGGGGTACAGAGCTAAACAGAGAATTATCAATAGAAGAACATTGAATGGCAGAGAAACATTTAATGCTCAACATCCTTAGTCATTAGTGAATTGACCCAAATTGACCCTGAGATTCACCTTACACCCATCAGAATGTCTAAGATCAAAAACTGAACTGACAACACATGCTGGAGAGAATGTGGAAAAAGAGGAAGCCTGCTCCATTGCTGGTGGAAATGTAAATTGTACAACCACTATTGAAATCAATCTGGCGCTTTCTCGGGCAATTAGGAATAGTGCTAACTCAAGATCCAGCTCTACCACCCACCCCTAGTCATATATCCAAAAGAGGCTCAGATATACAAGGACATTTGCTCAACCATGTCTGTAGCAGCTTTATTTGTAATAGCCAGAACCTGGGAACAATCCAGATGTCTCTCAACAGAGGAATGGATACAGAAATTGTGGTACATATACACAATGGAATACTGCATAGCATTTAAAAGCAAGTAAATCATGAAATCTGAAGGCAAATGGTGGGAACTAGAAAAGATCATCCTGAGTGAGATATCCCAGAAACAGAAAGACACACATGGTATATACTTACTTATAAGTGGATATTAGACATATAATATAGAATAATCATACTAAAATCTGTACACCTAAGGAAGCTAATCAAGAAGGAGGACCCTGGATAAGATGTTCAATGTTCATTTAGAAAGGCAAACAAGACAGACATTGGAAGAGGGAGAAAAGCGGTCAGGAGCCTATCACAGAGGGCCTCTGAAAGACTCTACCCAGCAGTGTATCAAAACATATGCTGAGACTCATAGCCAAACGTTGGGCAGAGTGCAGGGAATCTTATGAAAGAAGGGGGAGATAGAAAGACCTGGAGGAAAAACTTGATACTCCACATAAGAACCATGCACGGAGATAACCTAGACCCCTACACAGAAGTAGCCCATGGCAGTTCAGTGCCCAAGAGGGTTCCCCAGTAATAGGAACAGGGACTGTCTCTGACATGAACTCATGGGCTGGCTCTTTGATAAAGTCCACCTGAGGGGGGAGCAGCCTTACCAGTCTACAGATAAAGACAAAGAAGCCAGTCCTGATGAGACCTGATAGACTTGAGTCAGATGGAAGGGGAGGAGGGCCTCTTTTATCATTGGACTGGGGGGAGAGGCATAGGAGAAGAAGAGGGAAGGAGGGGGGATTGAGAAGGGATGGGTGAGGGGGCTACAGCTGGAATACAAAGTGAATAAACTATAATTAATATAAAAATAAAAATTTTAAAAATTCCAATGGGGAGAGAAAATCAGAAGCATTATGCATATTAGAATCTGGGCAACATATGATATTTATAAAATTTTCATGAAGCAAGAAAAGCCTAAAAGAGCTTCCTTCTTCAAAAGAATACAACAGTATTATGTCTGAGACAAAGGTGATATTGGCTTTTACTTTTTCAGCAACATATTCTGCCCACCTTTTTTAATATTTAAGCTGGCTGTTGGTTTAAAGTTATCTGAAAACAATCTTCCACCTTTCTACTCTCTAGCTACATGCACATAAAAATTCAAAATATCAAACAGAAGGCCAAAGACCTTAGATGAACACTTCAGAACCATCTCATTCTCTGCTGTTTAGGCATAGAAATCCAAAAATGTCAAGTCCTACTCCCTAATAACCTCATTTGTTGATCTAGTAATGGTCAGTTTTACCAGACTGCGAGCTGCCCCTGAGTTCCAAAGCCGCCATTTGTTCTTCAGTTCTTCCTCGCTATGAAAGCTCTAACTGAATGCTGTGTCTGTGTAGCCCATGGTCAGTCACAGCACATTGCCGCACGTAGTACGTTTTCTTTATTTCACCTTCTCTCTCTCATTACTTCACAATAACAAAAGATCCTCTCTTGCTTTCAATATGCAACTTTAAGTTCACCTTAAAGACCCCAGTTGACAGTAACTATCCTTCAAGTCATAAAGAACTGAAAATTAATTTATTTCTATAGCTTGAAGGGACCATTGGCTTTATATAATCAAAACCTAAAAGCACTTCTATCTTGCTTAATTTTTGCATAGCATTATTTTACATGACAAACTAATTGTCTGCTTTCTTTATTTCAACCCAAACAAAAATATAGAGACTACCCATTTGTGGAATAATCATTTTAAATCATGTTTTAACTCACAGTAGTCCTAATGAATTCTTGTTACTGCATTGATAGATGTTCAATTTTTTGAATCAGAGAAGCAGTTCAAAATTGTTCTACTTACAATTACTTCTCTAACTCTCCATTATGATCATTTACACTTTCTTCTGCCATCCCATCTTAGGAAGAAATGAGTCCTTTTGCTCAAAAATAATAGCATGTTCTATGATAATAAAAGGCATTTGCATTTTGGAGGCACAGATAAGAGTTAGTGTCGATAGCATTAAACATGCACTATCATGTAAACAGCCACATTCCCTAGTGCTGTCAACTGAGAGTCCACAAAAATGAGATTTGCCAGGATACTGACAATGTGAGCCTGAGCAGTGGGACACTGGAAAAGCTCTCACAGTGGAGCTGCTTTAAACACTGTGAGTACTTTAAGATTAAAAATGTAGCTTCAGCTCAGTGTGAGGCCGGTGTTAATAACTAGTCCTATTCAAGGGAAGCCTCAAGAATCCTATAATTGAAAGTTGCCCAATTGTGCATGGATGAACCTCACTTTCAAGAAGCATGATTCATCTTAGTCAGGATTGCACTTAAATAACAAAGTTTCAGTAAAAGCAGCAAGGGCCTTCACTTTATGTATTACCAATTCAGATGCCCTGAATGTGTTTCTGCTTTTGTAAATAATGGCACATGTAAATAGCATTGTGGCAGATTCTGATTACAAAATCAGACAGGCAGAAAAATCATTTATGGCTAAAAGAGAAGCAAATGTTACAATTCTCTGTCTCCACCAAAATAATGATCATTTTACCTAAAGCTAAGTTATCCATTGTTATGGCATACGTTGTTTTATACAAGGTAAAATTTTATGATTCTTTCGATTGATATTTTTTAAGCAAAGGAACATTTCTCAGCTATCGTCATTTATGCTCTGTTTTCTGATTATTGAGATCTTGTCTCTTAAAACTAATTATACTAGAAAAGCAAGTTCACTTAAAATGGGAAATGCAATTTTCATAATTGCATATTCTATATGAATTATATTCAAACCCCCAGCTATGATCCATGGGTATTTGTATTATAATTTTTTTTCCTTTTTGGTTTTCTGATAGATAACCCAGAGGGCAGAAAATAATAAAACAGAATTTTTCCATAGTTTCTCACAGTGGGATTCAGCCTCGTATCTGCTTCTATTTTGTCTACTTGACACAACATAAATCTAGACCCAAAAATCATTTAGGCATAACTTGAAAATCTCCATCAAACAGAAGTTAATGTATGTTTGTATTCTTGGCATCATTTAATGTCTCTCCTTCAATTATTTAGGATTACCCTGAAGCTATTGTTTCTCTAACACACAGATTGATTATTTTCTGTGTCCAGACTTTGCAATGTTTGTACGTTTGTAACTATCAATGGGCTGGAAAGTTTGACTGTTGTCCCACATTATCACATGAAGTTTCCTATATGAAAAAGAAGAAAGGGAAAGAAATCCTAGTTCTTCCTGGCTATTTACATGTACTGTGCAGGATGCTGAGTTGGCATGAACAATCTCCTGGCCATCTGTCGTCATTAGTTTGCCCATCTGCATTGTGATTTGCCAAGATGAATGAGAGACTAGAGCCAGAAAAGGTTTAAATGTGGGAATTAGCCTCCAGGACAAACAACCAAACTTATTTTTTTTCCTTGTAATTAATATTCCTTGTAAATATTTCCATTATTTGTTAGAGACCAGATCCATGAACTGCTAGGTTTATTTTAAAGTGTTTTCTAATAGTAAATAATGTGAGGGAAAATTGTTGGTCAGAATTTGACTGGGTTTCATATCATGTTAGTAGATAAATTTATAGCTTCTGCTGTCAAGTCTCACATGGTAACGTATAACAATCTCTTCACCGTCGTATGTATTGGAAACTGTGATCAAGGATAGCTTAGGACTGTGATGGTTAATCTTTTTATTATTATCATTTATTGCAATATGTTTAATTTGTATCCCAGCTGTGTTCCTCTCCCTCATCTCCTCCCATCCCACCCACCCTCCCTCTTCTCCTCCATGCCCCTCCCCTAGTCCACTGATAAGTGAGGTCTTCCTAGAGTCCCTCAATGGAGGAATGGATACAGAAACTGTGGCACATTTACAGAATGAAATACTACTCAGCAATTAAAAACAAGGAAATCATGAAATTTGCAGGCAAAGGATGGGAACTAGAAAAGACCATCTGAATGAGGTAACCCAGAAGCAGAAAGACACACATGGTATATAGTGTCACCAGCTGCTTCAGGCTCCTGCTGCCTTGAATCCCACCCAGATGGGCTATACTCCTTGAAAAAAAATCAACTTTTTCTCCTTTGAGAAGCCTTTGTCATGGTACATTATCACTGAAACAGGGGAAGAAACAAAGAAACTTACAATAGCTGGTTCAATAAAGTTGATTAGCTTTAGCACTGTTAGCACTGACTAGGAGCTCATACAATGAAAAAGAAAACCACATTCTAAGGAGAAAAACAATTGGAAGTCCAGGAATCAAAGCAATTAAACAAAAGAACAACATAGATGTTTATGTCCAAATAGAGGCAAAACAAGCGAGGAGTAATGTGGGTGAATCGTCCCATGAGGAGATTTTGGTCTTGGTACCTTTAAAGCAGGCTGTTACATAGCCTGATATTAGCACTCCCACTAGGATAAATAATCAACAATGGAATAGATTTGAACACTAAAATCTTTCCAAAAATGCTTCCTCTGGCACTAATGATTTTTTTAAATTTTTATTTTTTTAATATTAGTTACAGTTTGTTAACTTTGTATCCCTGCTGTATCCCGCTCCCTCTTTCCCTCCCAACCCCACCCTCCCTCCCTCATCTCCTCCCTGCCCCTTTCAAAGTCCACTGATAGGGGAGAACCTTCTCCCCTTTCATCTTAAACTGGTTTATCAGGTATCTTCAAGACTGGCTGCAAAGTCCTCCTCTGTGGCCTAGCAGGCTGCTCCTCCCTTGGGAGGATTGGAGAGGTCAAAGAGCCTGCCATTGAGTTCACGTCAGAAACAGTCCCTGTTCCTCTTGCTAGGGTACTTGGATACTGAGCTACCAAGAGCTACATCTGAGCAGAGGTTCTAGGTCGCAACCATATATGGTCCTTGGTTGGAGAAACAGTCTCATAAAAGACCCCTGTGCCCACATATATTTAGTCCTTGTGGAGCCCCTGTCCTCTCCAGGTCATATTAATTCCCCCCGCCCCTTTTAAATGATTCCCTGCACTCTGTCAAAGGTTTGCTTACAAGTCTTAGTATCTGCTTTGATCCACTGCTAGGTAGAGTCTTTCAGAGGCCCTCTGTGGTAGGCTCCTGTCCTGTTACTTGTTTGCTCCTACATCCAATGTCCATCCCATTTGTCTTTCTAAGTGAAGGTTGATCATCTTACCCCATGTCTTCTTTCTTGTTTATCTTCTTTAGGTATATAGATTTCAGTATGTTTATCCTACTAATGTTTAAAGTGACTTGATAATAAGGTTACCTTGAGTAATATCTTCATTCAAGCTACATAAGATATTGCTGGCAACATACAAACTGAGAATATGAAACGCTCATTTATTTATTTTAACATACCTAATTAAAATATAATCATATCACTCTCCCTTTGATTTTACTCTCTTTAGCCCTCCCTGTCACTTCCCTCCAACTCATCCCACCCCAACCCTCAGCACTGTTGCAGGTTGAGATACGTTTTTGTAGTTGTTATTGTTACAATATATGTTTGCTGAAGCTGTTTCTGTTGTTTCTGTGTATATCATTTCAGAACTGACCACTTGAAGAGGATAACCAAATAGAGGGTTCATCGCTGAATGGGACTAATGCTTCCTGACTTTGCAGTCACTCATTGCCTATAGTTGTTTAAGAGTGGGACACAGCGAGGTGGTTGTCCTTCCACATAAGAATGTTTATTTTATTATTGCTTGCTTCTTATTTAGACAAGCATTTCTATGATAGTCTCACAGTGAGAATCCTGATCCTCTTACAAGTTTTCCATCACCTCTTACACAAAGTTTTCCGATGCAGGACTGTGTTATAGATGTACTCACTGGGGCTGGTCTTTGCAAGCAAAGAGAGAGAGAGAGAGAGAGAGAGAGAGAGAGAGAGAGAGAGGAAGAAGAGGGAGAAGAGGATGAAGAGGATGAAGATGAAGAAGTTGTTTTTGTGATGAGGTGGGAAAACCTACACCTTTTGTTGGTATAAGCTTTACCTTATAGTTAGGAATTGTGCTAGTCTAGTAAAGCAGCAGTTCTCTTCTAAGATCCAATGCCACTAGTCCTGAGTAGTTGGCTAGGTTTCCAGTATCAGGTGTAATATACCTCCTGTTGTGAAAGTCTTAAGTCTAATTAGAAAGCTATTAGTTACCACCAACATAAAAGTACTTCTATTTTTATTCTGCCACACTGGACACTGTTGTGATTGATAGGTTTTGCAGCTGGGTAGGTCTATTTATTGCTTCCCTCCTTTGGCAGCTTGCATAGTACTTCTGGTACTACTTCAGCAAGACCACAAGAAGAAAGAAGCTTTCAGTCTAGTCGCAGTTCAGATCATCTGAATCTCGTCTTGTAAATGTTCATTGTCTTCAGCAATAGGGTTTTACATTCAACCTCTTTTAGGCTACTAAAAGGAACAGCAATGCCCTCTAATGTTTTGGAAGGCCTAAGACTACCCTGACCAATATCTCAAACAGATGCTTCTCTCACACCTGGTACTAGAGGTGTTTGTTAACTGGTTGGTCTATGGCTCTCCGGAGGAGTATTGTCAGTCTAAGTGACAACTTTCCACTTCATTTGAGAGATAAATGTGTGTGAACAAACATATACAAGCATATGTGTGTGTGTATATATATATATATATATATATATTGTCTGTTGTTTATTATCTATTATATTATTTAATGTTAAATATATTATAAATAATATAGTATATATGATACATATTGTGTATCTCTTATATATGTGGAGAAAGAGATGAAAAGGTACACATATTTTTAATTAAAATTTACACAATTATACATGGTTTTACAAAATATAAAATATATTCTTCCTTAAGGTTTTATCAAACAACCGTGTTTTTGTCCTTTCTCCCTTATCTTGTTAGTCTCTCTCATTCCCAACTACAACCCCCTCCTCATTTTTCCCATTCATATCACCTGATTCCTGTTATTCTCATCTCTAGAGCTTCTTCCCATCCCATGATCCCTTTCTGAGTTTCTTTTTCTGCACTTACTTCAAGTCATATATTCCCATGAAAGAGATTATGAGATTTTTCTCTTTTGGAAGTCTAGGTTACTTCTTTCAGTAAAATCATTTCTAAATCCGCCCATTTACCGATAAATTTCCTTATTTCCCTCTTTTAAAAACCAAAAGGGTTTGTCATTGTGCACATGCACTACATTTTTGCTATCCATTTCCTGGATTTTGTCAATAAAACATTTATACATATTGTTTAAAAAGTATCTGTAGTAAGAAGTCAAGATCTTTGTGCATATGCCAAGGAGTGGGTTAGCTGGGTCATTTATTGGTTTTATTTTAGTTTATTGAAGATTCTTTATACTGATTTCCTGATTTGCTACACCAATTTGCAATCCCACCAACAGCAAATGAGGGTTCCCCTTTCGCGCAATGTCACCAGCATTTGTTATAACGGTTTAGTCCAAGATATTTTATTATCTTTGAGGCTGTTACAAATGGGAATATGTCTATGATCTCTTTTTCATCATGTTTGTTGGTAATCTATAGAAAGCCTACTGATTTTTCTTTTTTCTTTTATTAATTTTTATTTTTATATTAATCACAGGTTATTGACTTTGTATCCTAGCCGTAGCCCCCTCCCTCACTCCCTACCTGCCCCTTTGATTTTTCTAAGTTGATTTATATCAAGCCAGCTTGTTGAAGTTGTTGATCAGTTCTAGATTTCTGGTGAAATTCATCATGTCTCTTTGGAATAATATCTGCAAATAGGGGCAATTTGACTTCTTCCTTTTCTGTCTATATCCTTTTTTTTTTCTTTTTATTTAATTTTTACTAATTACACTTTATTCACTTTGTATCCACCCATAAACACCTCCCTCTTCCCCTCCTAATCCCACCTTCCCACCCTCTTCTTCACGAATTCCCCTCCCCAAGTCCACTGATAGGGGAGGTCCTCCTCTCTTTCCTTCTGATCTTAGTCTATCAGGTCTCATCAGGAGTGGCTGCATTGTCATCTTCTGTGGCCTGGTAAGGCTGCTCCCCCCTTCAGGGGGAGGTGATCAAAGAGCAGGCCAATCAGTTCATGTGAGAGGCAGTCCCTGTTCCCATTACTATGGAACCCACTTGGACACTGAACTGCCACAGGCTACATCTGTGCAGGGGTTGTAGGTTATCTCCATGCATGGTACTTGGCTGGAGTATGAGTCTCTGGAAAGTCCACTGTGTTCAAATATTTGGTTCTGTTGCTCTCCTTGTGGAGCTTCTGTCCTCTCCAGCTCTTACTATTTCCCACTTCTTTCATAAGATTCCAAGCATTCTGCCCAACAGTTGGCCATAAGTCTCAGCATCTGTTTTGCTAGTCTCCAGGGCAGAGCCTTTCAGAGGCCCTTTGTGGCAGGTTCTTAACTTGTTTCCTGTTTTCTTCTTCAATTTGTTGCATACAAGAAACACACACATATAGATGTTACCTGAGGGCAAAGGGCTAGGAGACGGCTTTCCAAGCAAATGGACCCAAGAAGCAAGCAGGAGTAGCCATTCTAATATCTGATAAAATAGACTTTCAACTAAAATTAATCAAAAAAGATGGGAAGGACACTTCATATTTATTAAGAGAAAATTCCACCAGGAAGACATCACAATCTTGAACATCTATGCCCCAAATACAAGGGCATCCACATTTGTAAAAGAAACATTGATAAAACTTAAACCACACATAGATCCCCACAAATTAATAGTGGGAGACTTTAACACCTCACTCTCAACAAAGGACAGGTCAACAAAACAGAAATTAAACAAAGAAACAATGTCTCTGACAGAGGTCATGAATCAAATGGACCTAACAGACATTTCCAGAACCTTACACCCAAACAGAAAAGAATTTACCTTCTTCTCAGCACCTCATGGAACCTTCTCTGTGTCCTTTTAATTTCCTTCTCTTTCCTGATTTCCCCAGCTAGAGCTTCAGGCACTGTTCTGAACAGGAGTAAAAATAGTGAAAAACACTGTCTTATTTCTGATTTTAATAGGATTGCTTTAAGTTGTGCTCCATTTAGGATTTTTTTGGCTATGGGTTTGTTATATATAAACTTTATTATATTCAGGTATGTTCTCTCTAGCTCTACTTTCTTAAGGACTTCTCTCATGAAAGCATGGGTTTTTTGCCAAAGATTTTTTTTCTTTATCTTCTGAGATTTTCATGTAATTTTTTTCTTTAAATGCCATTATATCATTTATTATATTTATTGACTTAAGTATGTAGCACCATCCTTGCATTTCCAGAGTAAAGTCAACTTGATCATGATGGATAATCATCCTCATTTGTGCATGTATTACTCTTGTTAATATTCTATTTTTGCATCTATATTGCTCAGGCACATTGGTCTGAAGCTTTGTTTCTATTCTTGTTTTGGTTGTTGTGTCTTTACCTGGTTTTAGTAATAGTATAATGTCAGCTTTATAGAACAAGTTTTTGGGTGCTCCTTCTGTTTCTATGTTTTTAAATAATTTTTAAAATATTGACGGTAGCTCTTCCTTGTATTTATGATGATATTCTGTTGTGAATCCTTATGATCCTGGACCTCTTTTTAATTTAAACTTTTTTTTTTTTTTACTACTGTTCTACTTCCATTTGTTTGGAGTCTATTTGTATTGCTGATCACTTCTTAGTTTAACTTTGATAATTTGGATGAATTTTAAAAATGTATTCATTTATGTTAGATTTTCTAATATAATGAATTACAATTTTTTAAAGTATTTCTTTCCAATATTCTGAATTTCTTTGGTGGCTTTTGGTTTTCTTGTTAATTCTTGATTCTGTTTCTTTGGGTCACATTTTTCTTTATTTTGGTTATCTGGCTCAAGGACCTGTCCATAATGCTTACAATCTCAAAGAACCACATCTTAGATTAATTGATATTTTTAATTTTTTGTTTTTATTTAATTAATTTTTGTTGTGAATTTTAGTATTTTTATTTTCCAAATATTCTTTAAATTTCTTTAATTTTTTAATAAAGTCCATAATTATTCTTTTAAATTATGGGTCCTGGGATTCATCTAGTTAATTCTATCTCTCTCTCTCTCTCTCTCTCTCTCTCTCTCTCCCTGTGATGTTTGCATTTTATTTACATCAGTAGCACTAAAATGCATTATATACCTTGACAGTCACATTTCCACAACCCAGATTAACACCAATACATACTCCATGGTAACTGCCCACACCACCTCCCAGCAAAATCAAATAAAACTTCATGGTCATCCCCCCAAATCTGTCCCAGCTCCTACCTATGGCAGTGCCCATAACTCACAAAACTTATCCTTTTCACACTGCTGGACCCAACTGCTGGTATCTCAAGCCCACCAACCCTTTTTTATAATGTACTCACATCCAAGGTGACAATGTTTGAGCAACAGATACTCACAGCCAAAAAAGAAAGGAACATGTCCCCCAGGGGCACATGCAGCCCAGAAGTGAGGCAACATTACAGCTACTTGGAGCGCAGTGCAAAGCACAGGTTAGGTGACAGCATGGCACCGATTTGTGGCAATGCTTGTGAAGGGGCCATTCTTTGCAATCTAAAAGACTGAGGCCAAGCTTCTTGCTCCATAGCTGCTTATTTGGCAAGTGCCTCTGTGTGCTAATTAGCAAGTATCTCTGACCTAGGAAAGCTAGAAATGGTATTGCTAAGCAAAACCTTTTGACGGAAAAAAGGACAAATATTCCCAGGAAGAAAAGATGAGATTTCCCAAAAATTAAACTATATTTAGTGTCAAATTTTCACTAGAAGATTAAAAGTTGAATAAATATAAGGAAAGAGTCTCATTAGAGAACATTTCTATAAGACTAATCGATTTTATGGGAGATATCCTGTCCAGGCCAGTCATGCTGTTTTTGTTATTGTGATGTGATGTGGACCTGTGGACTTCTTTGCTGGTTGTCTGATTTGGGGATCTGCCCTAGATAATACCAGAGCAGGACCTGAGTGACCAGAACTATGCCAGATAAAGATGGAGCATAAGCTGTTTGAGTAGACCTGGAAAATATGGTTCCCAACGCACATGTCTGGGTGTGGAGATGACAGTAGGTGGCACAGGATTAGAGAACAGGAACAGGGAGGAAGATACTTTCTAGGCGAGAGGAAATCCTGAACAAAACAGCTTCCTGGGTTATGGATTTGGAGCATTGAAGGACACAGTTCCAGAACAGGGTCTAACAGTGTGGAGATGGCAAAAGGCTGTGGAAAGGATAAGAAAAGGTAAAATCGACCTACCTAGATGAAATGCCTGACCTACAAGCTGACATGTCCAACTCCTTTTTTTTTTTTTTTTTTTTTTTTTTTTTCAAGTCTTAGTACTTATAAAACTAAGTTCTTAGCTAGAACTGGCGATTTCGGTGTGGAATCCCAGAAGCCTTGTGGAGTGAAATGAATCTCAGTGTTTGCTTTTCTTCGCAGTGCAGTGTGTTTTATTTTATACATTAAGAAATGTCACTTTGAGAAAGAGTTCAGAGGCTTTATGAGACTGAAAAAGGATCCAATGATCAAGTTAAGACAATCTAGAGACTACAAAGAACACAGGCTTCACAGTGAATGTTCTTCCCTCCCAAAGCAGTCAGATCACTACTTTACACTGGAAAGATTAGACACATTACATGAAATTATTTGAACTAACAATTTATATTCTTCCTTCTGGTGTGTTGACATCAAGAAATACAGATTATTAAAAATTAAAATAAATCGAGTGCTTCCTCATTAAACGGAGGGCCAGAAATACATTCAGTTTGTAACACATTGAAAGATAAGCAAAATGCCATCTGGTTTCAAAGAAGCCACATCACAAATAATCTCATGTCTGAGCAGTCTGCTGAAGATGTTATAAAATAAAGGAATTGATCATTTTTCAGATACTTACAGAATATTAAGTGGGAAAAATAAAGAACTCATGTCATTGCAACAAATTGTAAGACAGTGTACCTTTAGGAGTCATGTTTACTGTCCTGTGCCTTGTGCTTCGTAGTTTATGGAGCTTTCAGTTTTTACCTTATTGCTACTTAAAATTCCATCCTAAGAAATATTAGGCCACTATTTTAAAAAAGATAGACTCTGTTTATGGTTCAGGTTTTCCCACACTGCAGTGTATTCTCAAATCTTTAAATATACTCAATTGTACTTCAGTTTTTGAAGAACTAGCATTTACCTGTGTCTTCTGTTAGAGCCACTGGCTTTGATTTACAAGAAATTGAATAGAGACCCTTTGTTTATATTTAAAGAAAAAAATCAGGTTTATTGCATAAGATTTGATTTTTCTAAGGAGTATATGAAACAATTTAAATGGAGGAAAGGGAAGAGAGAAATGTTGTACTTAAACTATAAAATAAAAAGAAAATAGAGTTAAAATAGAAATAAACTTCACCACAAACATTGGACATGGAGGCTTTTCATTTTAAACAATAAACAACTTCTGAGTTACATTCATCAATCAATTGCACATTGGTTGATAGTACCCATCACTTTGCCCCTTAGCCTGGCAGGTATCCAGTCTAGTACTTTGTACAGAAAATAATGAGAGGAAAGTAATCTCTCACCCAAACTCTCCATTGAGAAATTTATGAGAAGATTTTCTTTAACTCTAGATATACTCTAGTTTGAATTTGAATCCTTTTCTGCTCCATGTATTTTATTTTCCTGTCTTTTCAGATGTTAGAACTGACATTATTTTTCAAGTGAGGTTTCATAACAATCAACAAATCAAGAGGACAATCCTGAGGATGTATTTGAAAACTTAAAACTTGGAAGACAGTATAAGAGGCTGAAAGGTGGCTCTGTGGTTAAAGGCATGTATGGTTCCTTCCAGACAATCTGAGTTTAGTTCCCAGCACTGACAACAGGGGGATCACAAACACGGGCAACTCAAGCTCCAGGACACACACACATACATAAGTAAAAATAATAAAATACTCTTGTGTACAGATTTAGGGTAAAATTGCTGACTGCAGACCGAACTTGGAAAAATAAAATATTCTCTTAGCCTAAAATCATAGTATAAGGCACAACATGTAATTGAGGTTGGTAGTTAGCAGTTTCCTGTTTATGAAATCAAAACCTTGTAAAATTTTTTGTGGGAGAGTTAACATCAAAATATGTGTCAATGTTTGTAGGTTCATTGTGTCATTATATAAATTCTATATTGGCATTACATCCACCTCTTGAAATTTGAAAATAAAGAAGTTGTGTTGCTCACAGAAGATATGAGTTCACAGAATGAGAAACCACTGCCATGGAGCACAATTTCAATTAAGATTTATCTGCTCAGATGCCCCTCAACCGAAGAATGGATGCAGAAATTGTGGTACATCTACACAATGGAATATTACTCAGCAATGAAAAATAAGGAAATCATGAAATTTGCAGGTAAATGGTGGGAACTGGAAAGGATCATCCTGAGTGAGCTGTCCCAGAAGCAGAAAGACACACACGGTATATACTCACTCATATAAACATGTAATATAGGATAAACCTACTAAAATCTGTACATCTAAAGAAACTAACCGAGAGAGGACCCTGACAAAAATGCTAAATCCTCATCCTGAAAGGCAAAGAGGAAGGAAAGAAGAAGAAGAAGAAGAAGAAGAAGAAGAAGAAGAAGAAGAAGAAGAAGAAGAAGAAGAAGAAGAAGAAGAAGAAGAAGAA
>NW_026596057.1:19709606-19720057 GCF_907164565.1 Psammomys obesus | reverse complement strand
AAGAAGAAGAAGAAGAAGAAGAAGAAGAAGAAGAAGAAGAAGAAGAAAACAAGAAACAAGCTAGGAACCTGCCACAGAGGGCCTCTGAAAGGCTCTGCCCTGCAGACCATCAAAGCAGACGCTGAGAATTATGGACAACTGTTAGGCAGTGTGCATGGAAGCTTATGTATGAAGTGGGAAACAGTGAGATCTGGAAAGGACAGGAACTCCACAAGGAGAGCAACAGAACCAGAAATTTGAACACAAGGGTCTTCCCAGAGACTCATACTCCAACCAAGTACCAGGCATGGAGATAACCTAGAACCCCTGCACAGATGTAGCCCATGGCAGTTTAGTGTCCAAGTGGGTTACATAGTAATGGGAAGAGGGACTGCCTCTGACATAATCTGATTGGCCTGCTCTTTGATCACCTCCCCTTGAGAGGGGAGCAACCTTACCAGGCCACAGAAGATGACAATGCAGCCACTCCTGATGAGATCTGATAGACTAAGATCAGAAGGAAAGAGAGGAGGACCTCCCATATCAGTGGGCTTGGGGAGGGGCATGCGTGAAGAAGGGGGAAGGAGGGTGGGATTGGGAGGGGAGGAGGGAGGAGCTTATTGGGGATACAAAGTGAATAAAGTATAATTAATAATAGATAGATAGATAGATAGATAGATAGATAGATAGATAGATAGATAGATAGATAGATAAATAGAAGATTTATCTGCTCACAGAGCCAAAAAATCTGGACCCAGATTATCAGTCTTTTCTGAGACTGATATTCCAACCAAGGACCATTCAGGAAGATAACCTAGAACCCCTGCATAGATGAAGCCCATGGCAGCTCAGAATCCAAGTGGGTTTTCCCTAGTAAGGGGAATAGGGACTGTCTCTGACATGAACTCAGTGGCAGGCTCTTTGATCACCTCCCTCTGAGGGGGAAGCAGCATTACCAAGCCACAGAGGAAGACAATGTATTCAGTCCTGATGAAACCTGATAGTCTGGGGCCTGATGGAAGGGGAAGAGGACCACCCCTATCAGTGTACTGAGAAACAGGCCTGGGAGGAGAAGAGAAAGGGAGGGACTGGGAGGAGATGAGGAATGTGGCCACAGCTGGGATAAAAAATGAATAAATTGTAATAAATAAAAATATTTTGAAAACAAAGCCAAAAGAAATATTTATCTGTTCATCACACTGCCTGTTTTTTTCCAGATGTGTGAGTCACAGCATTTACCTCAGCACAGACCTTTTTTTGAAAAATGTTCTTAGCAGCTCTATTCATAATAGCCAGAAGATGGAAACAACCTAGATGTTCTTCAACCAAAGAATGGATAAAGAAACTGTGGTACCTTTACACAAAGGAATAATACTCAGCCATTAAAAACAAGGAAATAATGAAATGTGCAGGCAAATGGATGGAACTGGAAAAGATCATCCTCAGTGAGGTATCCCAGAAGCAGAAAGACAGGCATGGGATATACTTACTTGTAAGTGGATATTAGCCACATTATATAGGATAAACATACTAAAATCTATAGACCTAAAGAAGCTATACCACAAGGAGGAACCTAGGGAAGATGCTTAATTCCAACTCAGAAGGGCAAACATGACAGACACTGGAAGCAGTAAAGGAAAGGGAACATTACTGCAGCCTTTCCATAGATCTCTAAAAGACTCCAACCAACAGGGGATCTAAGCAGATACAAAGATTCAGAGCGAAACTTTGGACAGAGTTCATGGAGTCTTATGGAAAAAAGGCAGATATAAAAGGATCCTGAGGGGACAGGAGCTCCATGAGGAGACCTACAAAGCCAAAATAGATAGATAGATAGATAGATAGATAGATAGATAGATAGATAGATAGATAGATAGATAGATAGATAGAGCAGAACCTATGGAGAGACTGCAGAAACCAAAGACCATACATAGAGGAGACATAGACCCCTTGTTCAGATGTAGCCCATAGACAGCTCAGTCTTCATGTGGGTTCCCTAGTAAGAGGAGAAGAGACCGTCTCTGACATGAACTAGGTAGCAAAGACCTTTTGAACTTATGTTTTACTCCCAAACTCTCAGCAAATGCTTGTTCTAGATATAGCACCAATACCTGTCACCGATTATGTGTCTCAACCTGTCCTTAAAGGGGTAGATATGCCCAAATTGGAAGAAGACAACAGTCTCATGACTTATCTTCCTGCCTCTGCCTGGCGCCTCTTCAGACTTTTGTCAACACAGAAGCCCAACTGACACAGTCTAAAGGCAGATTATACCACAACTCTTCTTTCTCTACCACTTGACCCATGTTCTTGCCCAAAATTCCCAAGATCTCAGAGGAAACACCATCCTCATTAGAATGACTGAAACTACCCACTGAACCCTGTATGTCCTTATCTCATCTTCTGCTTTTCTTGCTTTTCCCCAACCACAGTAACCACTTTTCTACCCCCAGAATTCAAAGTCAAGTCAAATTCAAGTCAAGTACTGTCTCAGGAAAATTGCACCAGCTGTACCCTTGCTGAGTTTTTAAACAGCATCACAGCCTTCTTAACTTCTTGCTGCCAGCACTCTTTTCATCTTCATCTTTCTCTATGCACACAGCCCATTAAAATTTGGATATATGTATATGCAAATTCTTGCTTTGGAATAGACAGACAATAAGTGTTTGGTAAACAAATGTTAAATAAAGGAAGATGTGAAACATATGTGTCTCAGTATCTATTTCAAGACATCGTCTCCCACTTCTGTTATTTATCCTGTTTGTCCTTCTGAATGAAAATTGAGCGTCTTACCTAGGGCCCTCTTCGTCGTTTAGCTTCTTTAGGACTACGGATTTTAGTAGTTTACCCTATATTTTATAGCTAATATCCACTTATAAGACATGAGTATACGCCATGCCTTTCTGCTTTGGGGATACCTCACTCAGGATCAAATTTTCTGCAAATTTCATGATTTCCTTTTTTTTTAATGGCTGAGTAGTATTCCATTGTGTAAATGTACCACAATTTCTGTATCCATTCCTTGCTTGAAGGACATCTAGGTTGTTTCCAAATTCTGGCTATTATGAATAAAGCTGTTATGAACATGGCTGAGCAAATGTCTTTGTTGTATGGTTGAGCATCTTTCAGATAGATGCCCAGGAGTGGTATAACTAGAACTGGAGGTATCAATATTCCTAATTTTCTGAGAAAGAACCAGATTTATTTCCAAAGTGATTGTACAAGTTTACAATCTCACCAGCAATGGAGGAGGGTTCTCCTTTGTCCACATCCTGTCCAGCATGTGTTCTCACTTTAGTTTTTGATCTTAGCCATTCTGATGGGTTCGAGGTGAAATCTCAGGGTCGTTTTGATTTGCATTTCCTGGATGCCTGAGGACATTGAGCATTTCTTTAAGTGTTTCTCTGCCATTCGATATTCCTCTATTGAGAATTGTCTGATTAGCTCTGTACCCCATTTTTTAATTCTTTATTAATTATACTTTATTCACTTTGTATCTCCCCTGTAGTTCCCTCCTTTCTCCCATCCCAATCCCTCCCTTCCTCCATTCTCTGCATGCATGCCCTTCCCCAAGTCCACTGATAGAGGAGGTGGTCTTTTCCTTCCTTCTGATCCTAGTCTAGTAGGTCTCATCAGGAGTGGCTGCATTGTCTTCCTCTGTGCCCTGGTAAGGCTCCTCCCCGCTCAGGAGGAGGTGATCAAAGAGCAGACCAATCAGTTCATGTCAGAAACAGTACCTGGTTCCTCTTACTATGGAACCCACTTGGACACTGAACTGCCATGGGCTACATTTATGCAGGGGTCCTAGGTTATCTCCATACATGGAGTATCAGTCTCAGAAAGATCCCTGTGCTCAGATTTTTTGGTTCTGTTGCTCTCCTTGTGGAGTTCCTGTCCTCTCCAGATCTTACTATTTCTCACTTCTTTCATAAGATTCCCTGCACTCTGCTCAAAGGTTGGCCATAAGTCTCAGCATCTGCTTTGATAGTCTGCAGGGCAGAGCCTTTCAGAGGTCCTCTGTGGCAGGTTCCTGACTTGTTCTCTTGTACCCCATTTTTAATGAACATTTCTTTTAGAGTTTCTCTGCCATTTCTCTGTTGAGAATTCTCTGTTTAGTTCTATACCCCAGTTGCCACTGTGGTATTATTGACTGTATTGAAGGGTAGTTGAGGGAGGGTAATACCTACTTACAATTATTTCTACTCTATTTCTCACCTGTTTTTTTTTCTTATGAACCTCCATAAAGTTTTCCAAATGGTAGTACTAATTTACATTTTTTAATTTTTATTAATTACAGTTTATTCACTTTGTATCCCACCTGTAGCTCCCTCCCTCCTCCTCTCCCAATCCCACTTTCTCTCTCTCTTCTCCACCCATGCCCTTCCCCAAGTCCACTGATAGGGGAGGGCTTCCTCCCTTTCCTTCTGATCCTAGTCTATCAGACCTCATCTGGAGTGGCTGCACTGTCTTCCTCTGTGACCTGGTAAGGCTGCACCCCCTGAAGGGGAGGTAATCACAACAGATGCTGAGACTTATAGCCAAATTTTGGGCAGAGTGCAGGGAATCTTATAAAAGAAGGTGGAAATAGTAATACCTGCAGAGGACAGGAGCTCCACAAAGAGAGCAACAGAACCAAAAAAATCTGGGCACAGGGGTCTTTCCTGAGGACCATTGATGGAGATAACCTAGAACCCCTGCATAGATGTAGCCCATGGCAGTTCAGTGTCCGAGTGGGTTCCATAATAATGGGAAGAGGGACTGCCTCTGACATAATCTGATTGACCTCCTCTTTGATCACCTGTTTCATTTTGAGTTAGTCTTTCTTGTATACATTGTCCCTTTTCTTGAAGAAGCAGTCACCACAGATTCTTTAAAGATGCTGTTACTTCAAACTCAAGGAAGCTCCTAGAATTTTACAGCCTGTCAAGTGAGAAGCAGCAAAACATTCTGAAAAGCAAACATGTTGCATTATGACTTGCATTTTGATACTGCAATAACTGACGAAGGAAAAAATAACTCTCAGTCTCTTAATCTATCCTGAGTGAGAAAAACACACCAGATGAGTTGAGTCTATATGTAGGTCTTGTGAATTTCAGTGTTGTAGTTTAAAATACAAGCAAATAAATTAAAGGAAAACAGTGATAAATGCTACGAAGAAACAAACAAACAAAAATATCAGAAGAATCCCATTGGAAATATGAATCTTTAGAATCCGAGGCAACAGATAGAAAAGCTTTCCATTTTCTAACCCACATTGACTTTGACTGTTTCATAGCAAATTATGGGAATTATTTTGTGAGTACATGTGAGCACATGTCCTCTAGTGACCCTTGCACGTTAGATTTTTATTGTACTTATTTTCTGTTTGTGTGTTCATGTGAATTTTTTTTGTTTGGAGAATGTTCTTATTATGTAATCCTGGCCTGCCTGGTACCCACCATATCAATCAGGCTAATAACCTCAAGCTGATAGAGATCCTCCTACCAATGTACTTGCTTCTGCTCTCCAAAGGTGGGAGCCACTGAAATACAACAGGTGTGGGAAGTACTTTGGGCCAGGTTCAAAAGCATGGAAGCCTGGTGGTTTATTAGCAGCATCCTTCCTGGAAAAAGCAGACTTTTTTGCCCTTAGTTAGACATTATCAAAAAGTTATCATTTTACATCAAAGGAAACATGTGTTTAATGATCTGTTGAACAATTTATATGAACCACTTAAAATTACTAAATTTTCTTTATTTCTAAGAATTGTTTTGAAATTATGGCTCATGTAGCATAGGCTAGCTTCAGACTTGCTATGCAGCTGAGGCAGACCTTGAAGCCTTAGTTCTCCTCCCTCCCTTTCTCAAGAACTGGGATTACAGTGTTCACCATCAGGCATAGCTTGAAATTAACTTAAATTTTAAGCAGGAAAGTAATACTCCGGTTTCTTTCAAAAAATGTTTTCAATTAAAAACAAATTTCTATTACTGTCTAGCAAACATTTCTAATTTACACTATTTCAAGTAAATATTTTAAATATACTGACATTAAAAATGTTCAAAGTACATTCAAAATATTTAATAATAAGCTTAGGTGCCTGGTTTGAGGTACATTGTTTTATTAATAGAAACTGATTGATAACGAAATTTGTTTTTTCCTACCACTCAAAAAAAAAAAACTGATTTGCAGACTATAAAGCTGTGATTTCTCGTTATTACATTAAGAATAAGTCTACATGTGGTAGTTTAACTGTAAATGATTCAATTTTAAGCAAACAGTAGATTCTTCAGAAAGTGATGTTCACAACTATAACTGTGTAATCACCATTTGTAATAAAGTAAAAACTTCATAACAATCCAAAGTACACTTGGCCAATAATTATAGTAAAAAACAAACAAGCTGTCATTTTAGTAAAACACCTGAAGAAATTTAAAAACAATCATTAGACATTTTAGCAGTATCAGGAAATGAAGTAAACACCAGTCTCTACTAGAAACAGGAGATCCTTGTGTTGTAATAATTTGCATGCATGTTGATGAAATGTTATTGAAAACTACTATGTAAGTTACTTGCCTTCCTTGATTTCTCTCTTTTTTTTTCCCTCTGTGTTGACAGGGTATTATAAGATTTGTTTTCCATCTGCTTTGTTTCTAAATTCCATAAGGCATTGCTTTCATCTTTTTCTTTGAAAAATTGTGTAAACTAACATCATTGGCATAATTTGGAAGTTTCTTAAGGATACAGATGCAGGCCCACTGGATAATAATTTGTATTTGAAAAAGATCCCCAGATAATTCAGATTCCTTAGTCATCCGGGAAATTTTGAAATAGCACACACTATCAGAAAACTATCACACTCTTTAATGTGAACATTAAATACTGAGTTTGAGAAACCAGCCATTTAATTCCTAAATTGAAAAAAAAATAGTATATCAAAATTATTACATTAACTTAAAACATGGTTAATGTTGCCAAAATTTCATCCCTTCAATTTCTTCTTATGATAAATGATCTAGAAGTGAACATAATAGCTTTGAGGACATTAGAATGTACTTTTATTCCAAATAACATTTAAAAAATAGGGAGTTATCTGTACCACCTAAGAAGGTGCTATGCTTGTATTAAAAGGTAATAAAATAAAATGCCCCAGATACAGTCATTGCCTTCATGAAGATGATAGTCTGGTACTGTATCAATAGAAGTTATATGTAGTAAATGTATAATGACAGCCAACTAAGATGCACAGTAGAAAATATTATTCTAAAAGAATATTCATTTCCCCAGTGTCGCTACTTACTTTATCATGGAGAATGTGGATTATCATGCCAAGACTGCAGACCAGAAGAAATTATTGTTGTAATTGTTGTTCAAAAATCCATGATTGTATATAATTATATTTTTCCTGTGCTAATAGACAGAAAAGAAAAGAGAGCATTGACTTCTTTTTGAGCATCCAGGAAGGAAAGAATGAGAATATGGGTAGGTATATGAGACTGGGGTTCAAATGATAATGAATGAAGATGTGCAACAGGAGAACTTGAAGTTCAATGTTCATATTCCACAGTTGACATCTGACTAGAAACTAGATAAGACCTGAGAAGCACTGGGAAGCTTGTCGGTAGTGGCAGCTGTATACCTAAACTTCTATCATGTTTTAACAATGTGATATATCCTTCGTAAAAGCCAGTTCCGTCACCTCATCACAAACCATGCAAGCAAAGGACAGAAAATGAAAAGAACAGGTGACAAGCCCGTGTGAGGACTATCAAAGCAGGCTTGTTCTTGAGAGGATATACATCATGAGATCTCACTCTGCCCCAGGCAACCTGAACAGTATGATCCCGTTATGTGTTCATCACAGCTCTACACTGTGGACAATGTTATTTTGAGCATCACTTAGAAATAGAGAAATATACTCTATTTCTTATTTATCAGATGATTTTCTCGCAAATACACAGAATTAAAATTCTCCAAATGGACAGTTCTATATTTTTCTGGTTGCATAGCTGTAGCATAATATCTATAGAACAGAAGTAAATCACAACCAAGATGCATATATTATTATTGAGAAGATTTTTCTACAATAGGTTTGTGTAATTCCACCATAACAAGAGAGAAAAGGCATTCTAGAAAAGTAAAAGCTGTATTAAGTGTTCAAAATAATCAGAGAGGCAACTTGGGCAAAGATGCAGCACTCAAACAAATGGACCAACTCGTCAGCCATCTCCAAGGTCAAAAATAACTTGAAATGGGTCTGAGAGGGTATGTCCATTTCTCACTCCCCTAATTCTTAGTAATTTCCTAACAATTTTGAGTGCCTACCTTTGCATTCATGCTGCAGATTTTGTGTCATTTTTTTCACTTCTTTTTGTTTCCTTTCATATTAATTCCTTCAAGTGTTTACTGTGAAAGAAGTAAGAGTTAAAATCAAAGTGATGGCTTACGTATCTCTCTGGTCCAGGAGAGCTATTGAAAACAACAACAACAACAAAAACAGTAAGAGCACCGCAGCCTTCCAAAAGGCATTTTTACTCATTTGATTTGGAATAAGGCACAAATATGAAGTTATCAGAAAACCATCGCTGCAGGATTCTCATTTGTGGGTAAGGTTAAATAAGTGCCCATCAGTGGTCTTAGAGAGATCCTTGGTATAACAATGTCATTTGTTTTATTCAATAGTAGAAATTAGCTTTTTTTTTTATTAGAAATTGAAGTCAGGGGACAAAGATAATAATAAAATAAATTGTCTATATCCAAAGTAGGGAGGTGGAAAAGAGCATAGTGAAAGTCTTATTTTTATGTTAGGAAAACTTAAATTCTTTGGATTATAAAGATTTTATTTTAATTTTAATTATGGTTATATGGGGGCAGGTACATGCACAACAGTGCTGAGTTCATAGAGGCCATCACAGCCCTTGGAGCTAGAGTTATAATTATGAGTTGCCCAACATGGGAAGTAAATTTAGGTCATCTGCAAGAGCAGGAAATGCTCTTAAGCAGGAAACTATCACTCCAGTCCCTAATACTTTGTTTTTAATAACACACATGGCACACACACACAAAAATGCCCTTCTCAAATTTGTCAAACCTTATTCATTTTATCACCATAGGAAACAAAATTCAAGTCTTCTTCTGGTGGGGATAACAGAATCATCTACTGATAGGAAATTGAAGAGGGAATCTGGAAGATTTAAAAACATAACAGTGGGGAGATCCAAGATGGCGGCAATCATGGTATCTGAACAGTAGCTCACCAGTGAGAGCAGAGTGGCCAAAGGGCTGTACTGTGGACCCCAAAACCCCAACATCTGTGATTCTCAAGTGAGAGGAGCACCCACATGGAGGGAAATGAGAGGTTCCAACTTCAGATCATCCAGCTAATCCCAGAAAGAGCTCCTGGGCTCTTGCCTGATATAGCCAAAACCTTAGGTCACTGGCCCAATCCCGCCATCTGTGGATGCCTTCCTGGTACCGGTTGCTCAGGACTCCAACCTTGGGCACCCAGTATCAGTGGAGTGGATACCTTCCAATACCAGGGGCACACTCCAAACCCAGGCACCCATTCTCACTGACTCATGGACATCTCCCGGGTACAGAGGCCACTGGCTCCAATCTCCAGTGTCTCTCACTGTCCCATGTTGTGGATACCTTCAGTACTAGTTGCTCACAGGTGGCTCCAACTTGGGCCCCACTCTTACCATCCAGTGGTCACCTTCAGGGTACCAGCGGCTCCAGGTTCCAAAATCAGGTGCTAACTTCCTCCACCCAGTTGAGAAGATACCTTCTAGTACCAGGATGCACAGCTTCTTGCTTGGGGCCCATTCTCACAGTCCTAGGAACATGGCTCCAAACTCCGGCTTTTTGATGCTTAGGACACAAAGAAGAACCAAAGACACTGCTCTAAGGCTCTGCCTGTCTCCCTAAGGAGTATAGGGAATCTTATGAAAGAAGGAGGAGATAGAAAGACCTTGAGGGGATAGGAGCTCTACAAGAAGACCAACAGAGCCAAAAAATCTGAGCCCAGGGGACCCTACAGAGACCAATACTCCAACCAAGGACCATGTATAGAGAAGACTCAGATATAGCCCATAGACTCAGTATCCAAGTGAGTTTTCTAGTAAGGGTAGCAGGGTCTGTCTCTGACATGAACTCGATGACAGGCTCTCTGATCACCTGCCCCTGAGGGGGGTGTAGCCTTGTCAGGCCACAGAAGAAGAGAGTGCAGCCAGTCCTTATGAGACCTGATAGGCTAGGGTCGGATAGAAGGAGAGGAGGACTCCCCAATCAGTGGAATAGGGGAAGGGCATAGGGGGAGAAGAGGGAGGGAGGGTGGGACTGGGAGAAGATGAGAGAGGGGGCTAGAACCTGGATATGAAGTGAGTGAATAAATCTTAATAAGAGAGAGAGAGTGAGTGAGAGAGAGAAGGAAGGAAGGAAGGAAGGAAGGAAAGAAAGAAAGAAAGAAAGAAAGAAAGAAAGAAAGAAAGAAAGAA